>NC_091282.1:664697176-664832176 GCF_032444005.1 Ranitomeya imitator
ATCGTGGCGTGAGGAACAGGAAGGTGGTGGGAGCAGCTCAGAGGAAGAGCTTCCTCTTACGGGCCAAAGAGGGAGAGGGAGGGGGAAGACTGCGGAGCCTGTAGCCTCCACTTTGGCACCCGTTAGGAGCCTGTCTCTTTCCAAAGCCAAAAAGGGCGCTCCCAAGACTTGCAGTGCCTGGTCCTTTTTTTGACACAGTTGCAGATGACATTTGTTTTGTCAAATGCAAGCTGTGTCATCATAAAGTAAAAAGAGGGAAAAATGTCAGCAACCTCAATACCACAAATATGTGGAAACATGTGCGGACCAGGCACGCGGTGGAGTTACAGAAACACACTGAAGATGTAGGCCAACCAACAGCGGCAGCTACCACCTCTTCAGCTCGTGTTGCCTCTTCCTCCAGCTCACGCACAGCTGGTTTGGCTTCCTCCCAGAGACCTTGTGTAATTCCACCCACAGCACCACCTTCCCAGTCATCCTCACACTCCCAGTCTACTCTACAGCCATCGGTAGTACAGGCATGGGAGAAAAGGCGGGCATTCTCGGCCAACCACCCCCGAGCACAGGCTCTGAATGCAGGCATTGCCAAACTGTTGTCCCTGGAAATGCTCTCGTTCAGGCTGGTGGAGACTGACAGCTTCCGTGACTTGATGGCATTGGCAGTCCCACAGTACAAGGTGCCCAGCCGCTTTTACTTCAGCAGGCAGGCTGTCCCTGCCCTGCACAGGCATGTTGAGGCAAACATAAAACATGCGCTACTGAACACCGTCAGTAGCAAGGTCCACCTCACCACCGATGCGTGGACCAGTCAGCATGGACAGGGGCGATATGTTTCCCTCACTGCCCATTGGGTTAATGTTGTTGAGCCAGGTACAGATCGTAGCGAGTGGCGCAGGACGTGTTCCTGCCCACTCCAAGGATTGCAGGAATCCAGTCTGTACGCATCGACTCCTCCTCTTACACCAGTTCCTCTGATTCCTCTCTGCAGGATCCGTCACAGTCCACCCCCACCATGGACCCGTGAACGTTTACCTATGACCGACATGAGCACAGCCGTGGCCAAACGTCAGCAGGCCGTCTTGAAACTAGTTTCATTGGGGCATCGAAGCCACACAGCGCAGGAGCTCTGGAATGCCATAAAGCAGGAGAGCGATGTGTGGTTACTGCCAGCGAATCTCCAGCCAGGCATGGTAGTGTGTGACAATGGCCGAAATCTGGTGGCAGCTTTGGCCCTTGGCAACCTCACTCACATCCCATGTCTGGCACATGTGCTCAATTTGGTTGTGCAGAGTTTTCTGAGGGACTATCCGGATCTTGATGCCCTGCTGCACAAGGTCCGCCTAGAGTGTGCTCACTTGCGGCGTTCCAGCTTGGCCAGATCCCGCATTGCTGCTCTGCAGCGCCGATTCCGCCTTCCGGAACACCGCATCATATGTGACCTACCTACCCGGTGGAATTCCACGTTACATATGTTGGAGCGGTTGTGTGAGCAGCAGCAAGCAGTTATGGAGTACCAGCTGCATCAGGCGCAAAGAAGTCGCAGTCAGCGCCGATCAGACTTCACAACCACAGAGTGGGCCACTATGAAGGACGTCTGCCAGGTTTTGCGTCCTTTTGATTATTCCACGCGGATGGCAAGTGCAGATGATGCACTAGTCAGCATGACTGTCCCCCTTATCTGCCTGCTTCAGCAAACTTTGCAAGGGTTAAGGGATGATGTGGTGGAAGAGGTGGAGGATGAGGAGTCACCTTTTCCATCAGCTTCTGGAGAGTCAGCGCCACGTGGTTCCTCACAAAGGGGTACGCAGGGGCCAATTTGTGAGGAGGATGAGGAGGAGTCAATGGAGGAGGAAGAGCTCCGTCCAGAGGAGGGAGCGACACAATTGTCCAGTGGTCAGTGTGTACAGCGAGGGTGGGGTGATGACGAGCGGGCAGAGATCATGTCTCAAGCAGGGGACAGCGTTTCTGGGCCGGTTGGCACTCTGCAGCACATGGTGGATTTCATGCTGCAGTGCCTGAGAAACGACCGCCGCATCGACCACATTCTCAACATGCCTGATTATTGGGTGTTCACCCTCCTCGATCCTCGCTACCGGGACAACGTCCAAAACCTCATCCCTGCGTTGACCCGGGAGCGTAAATTGCGGGAGTACCACGACACACTGGTGAATTCCATCATCTTCTCCTGTCCAACTGAGAGGAGTGCTGCTAGTGCTTTACAAAGCAGCTCAGTGCGTCGAGGCAGTGGGGGAGGCTCTGCCCAAAGAGGGAGCAGAAGCAGTGCCTCTGCCCAAGGCAAGCCCAGTATGGCACAACTCTGGCACACTTTTGTGTGCCCGCCCCAAATGTCTACACCATCACCGGCGGCTCCAGTCAGCAGGAGGCAACGGTTCCGTCAGATGGTGACAGACTACATGGCTTGCCCTCTTACTGTACTCCCAGACGGCTCTTCCCCGTTCAAGTTTTGGGTCTCTAAGCTGGATACATGGCCAGAGCTAAGCCAGTATGCATTGGAGGTGCTGGCTTGCCCTGCAGCTAGTGTCTTATCGGAACGTGTCCTTTAGTGCCGCAGGTGGTGTACTAACAGACCGTCGCATGCGACTATCCTCCGATAACGTTGACCGGCTTACTTTCCTGAAAATGAACCAGGCCTGGATCTCGCAGGAATTTGCCACTCCTCTGCCTGATTAAGTAATTGGGTGTCATCCAGGTCTCCTGCTGTGTTCATCTTTCTACCACCTGAACTGCTATTCCTGGGCTCCAACACCGCCAGTTGCGGCTCAGAAGTGCAGGCTGCACAGTAAAAACATACGACCCAGTGTTATTGGGTTTCAGTAACGTCAGCTGATCCCCAGCTGTGTAGCCGGCAATGTGTCCTGCGACCGCCACGCTGGCACAACAACCTAAATGTAAGGGAACCTGTCCCCCCCCCCCCCCGTCGTTTGTTACTGAAAGAGCCATCTTGTGCAGCAGTAATGCTGCACAAGGAAAAGGTAGCTCTTTTTTTTTAGCTCTTTGCACACGCAGAACTTAACACTTATAAAATGTGTTCACTGATACCGTTATACCGTCCCGGAGCTGGGACTTTCCTTCGTAATGTGACGCAGCACAGCCGTCATTCCTACCCCCTTGGTGCCATGCGCTGCCTCCTCAGCGTTGTTTTAAGCTGTCACGGAGCCTGCGCTGTTCTGTTATCCCTTGGGCATGCCCTATTTGCGCTGCCTGTCTTCTGACATAATTTGGTGTCAGGCTGGCTGCGCCTGTGCGGCCGCGCTGCCCGAGATCCCGCCTCGCAGTGTCTTCTGATTGAGTCACACTGCGGGCCTGGGATCCATGGGCATGCGCAGTGCATATCTTCCCCTCGGGCTCTCGCTCATTTCCCTCCGCCTTCTTTAGACTGTGCGCCGTCAGCTGATCCCTAGCATGCCACGGCCGTGACACCGCACAGTCTGAAGAAGAGGGAAGGAGGGGAGTGAGAGTCGAGGTTATGCACTGTGCATGCCCATGGTTCCAAGGCCCGCAGTGGGATTACGTTAGATGAGACTGCGAGGTGGGATCTGGAGCAGCGTGGACGCACAGGCACTGACAGCCTGACACCAAATTATGTCAGAAGACAGGCAGCGCTAATTGGGCATGGCCAAGGGCTAACAGAACAGCGCAGGCTCCGTGGCAGCTTAAAACAACGCTGAGGAGGCAGCGCACGGCATCAAGGGGATAGGAATGACAGCTGTGCTGTGTCCCATTACGAAGGAAATTCGCACCTCCGGAACGGTTTAACGGTATAAAGGGACACATTTTTAGTGTTTACTTCGGTGTTTGCAAGGAGCATAATTAAAAGAGCAACCTTTTCCTTTTGCATCCTTAGTGCTGCACAACATGGCTCTTTCAGCTACAAACGTCTTGGGGGGGGGGGGTTAAAGGTTTCCTTTCAACTTGCTCCAATCAGGCTTCGGCCTACACTCTGTTCCTCTGCTCCCTCCTGCTGTCCCTGGGCTCTAACACCGCCAGTTGGTGCCTGGAAGTGCTGTGTGCACAGTCAACAGTCGCTCCTCTGTTATTGGGGTTCAGTAACGTCAGCTGATCCCCAGCTGTGTGTGCGGCAATACCTCCAATCTGCTCCTCCTGCTGTCCCTGGGCTCTAACACCGCCAGTTGGTGCCTGGAAGTGCTGTGTGCACAGTCAACAGTCGCTCCTCTGTTATTGGGGTTCAGTAACGTCAGCTGATCCCCAGCTGTGTATCCGGCAACGTGTCATGCGACCGCCACGCTGGCACAACTAAAATGTAAGGGGACCTGTCCCCCCCCCCCCCCCTAGGCGTTTGTTACTGAAAGAGCCACCATGTGCAGCACTAATACTGCACAAGGGAAAGGTCGCTCTTGAAATTATGCTCCTTGCAAACGCTGAACTACACACTCATGTAATGTGTCCCCTCACACCGTCCAACCGTCCCGGAGGTGGGACTTTCCTTTGTAATGTGACACAGCACAGCCGTCATTGCTACCCCCTTGGCACCGTGCGCTGCCTCCTTAGCGTTGTTTGATTCCGTCATGGACCCTGCGCTGTTATGTTATCCCTTGGCCATGCACAGTTTGCGCTGCCCGTCCTCTGACATCATTTGTTGTCGTCCTGGCTGCGCCTGTGCGTCCACGCTGCCCGAAATCACACCTCGCAGTGTCGTCTAATGTGATCCCACAGTGGGCCTGGTATCCATGGCCATGCGCAGTGCATATACTAGCCTCTCACTCCCCTTCTTCACGCTTCTTCAGACTAGGCGGCGTCAGCTGATCCCTAATAGCATGCCACGGCCGTGACGCCGCACAGTCTGAAGAAGCAGGAAGGAGGTGAGTGAGAGGCGATGATATGCACTGCGCATGCCCATGGATCCCTGGCCCGCAGTGGGACTACATTAGATGACACTGCAAGGTTGGATCTCGGGCAGCTTGGACGCACAGGCACTGCCAGCCTGACACCTACATGATGTCAGAAGACGGGCACCGCTAACTGTGCATGGCCAAGGGATAACATTACAGTGCGGGCTCCGTGACAGAACCAAACAACGTTGAGGAGGTGGGTGCCCGGCACCAAGGGGGTTGGAATGACGGCTGTGCTGTGTCACATTACAAAGGAAAGTCCCACTTCCGGGATGGTTTGACGGTGTGAGGGGACACATTATATGAGTGTGTACTTCAGCGTTTGCAAGGAGCATAATTTTCGGAGCCACCATTTTCCATGTGCAGTATTACTGCTGTACAAGATGGCTCTTTCAGCAACAAATGCCTGGGGGGGGGGGTTAAAGGTTCCCTTTCAACTTGCTCCACTGCAGGCTTCGGCCTACACTCTGCTCCTCTTTGATTCCCTGGGTTTCAACACTGTCAGTTGCCACCTGGAAGTGTTGTCTACACAGAAAAAAACACTAGGTGATGTGTCAGTGGGGTTCAGCACCGCCAGCTGTTCCCCTGCTGTGTAGTCGGCAACGTGTCCAGCACAAGCCACGCTGGCACAACAGAACAAAAGCTGCCACCAGTGCAGGCTTCGGCCTACACTCTGCTCCTCTCCTCCTCCTGCTGACCCTGGGCTCAAACACCGCTAGTTTTTGCCCGGAAGTGCTAGCTGCACAGAGAAAAACACCAGCCAATGTGTTAGTGGGGTTCAGCAACGCCAGCTGTTCCCCTGCTGTGTAGCCGGCAACGTGACCTGCAAACGCCATGCAGGCACAGGAACTGAAATTAAAAGGGAACCTGGCCCCACCCCCCCCAGGTGTTTCTATGTATAACAGCCACCTAGTACAGCAGTACTGCTGCATTTGTACAAGGTGGCTGACTTTTTCTCCTTGCCCACGTGGAACTCAACACGTACAAAATGTGTCTCATTGAGACCATTCCACTGTCCCTGAGGTGTGACTTTCCTTTGTAATGATACGCAGCACCCCCCTTGGTAGCGTTTCCCGTCTTTTGTCATCATGGTTAGCTGGCTGCGCCTGTGCATCCGCCCTGCTAGAAACAACGCCCCTCGTTGTCATATTTATTTTGTCAGCGAGGGTGTGGTTTATGGGCACGAGCAGTGCATATGTTCGCCTGTCTTAACTCATCTCCTTCCGCCTTCTTCAGACTGTGCGGCCTCCTGGCCGTGGTAGGCGATAAGGGATCAGCTGAGGCCGCCCAGTCTGGAGCAGGTGTAAGGACATGTGTAAGCGGCCAACCTATTTACTGCACAAGGCCACGAATCCCAGCCACGCAGTGTGATTTTTTGAAAACACACTGTGGGTCTGGGATTCATGTCCATCGCTAACCGCAACGGCCGACATGAAATGAGGTCAGAAGACAGGAAGCGCTCACAGCGCATGGCCAAGGGATCACAATAGCGCAGACTCCTGTACAGCAAATAACAACGCTCAGGAATCTGCGCCCAGTACCTAGGTGCAAATTTTTACACCTGTGCTGCGTCTCGTTAAAAAGACAAGTCACGCCTCCACAACTGTTTGACAGTATAATGGGCTAAATAGTGTACGTGTTTTAGTCAGCGTGTGCAAGGAGCAAAACAAATAGAGCAACCTTTTACTTGTGCAGCATTAATGCTGCACAAGGTGTGGCTCTTGTACCTTGCAACACCTGAGGGGGGGGTTAAAGGTAACCTTTGAAATTGGTTCAACTAGGCTTCGGCCTACACTCTGCTTCTCTACTCCTCCTGCTGACCCTGGGCTCAAACACCGCTAGTTTTTGCCCGGAAATGCTAGCTGCACAGAGAAAAACACCAGCCAATGTGTTAGTGGGGTTCAGCACCGCCAGCTGTTCCCCTGCTGTGTAGTCGGCAACGTGTCCAGCACAAGCCACGCTGGGCACAACCGACCAAAAGCTGCCACCAGTGCAGGCTTCGGCCTACACTTTGCTCCTCTCCTCCTCCTGCTGACCCCTGGGCTCACAACAAAACAACAAACCGCCAGTTTCTGCCCGGACATGCTAGCTGCACAGAGAAAAACACCAGCCAATGTGTTAGTGGGGTTCAGCACCGCCTGCTGTTCCCCCGCTGTGTAGCCGGCATCGTGTCCAGCACAAGCCACGCTGGCACAACCGACCAAAAGCTGCCACCAGTGCAGGCTTCGGCCTACACTTTGCTCCTCTCCTCCTCCTCCTGCTGACCCTGGGCTCTAACACCGCTAGTTTTTGCCCGGACATGCAATCTGCACAGAGAAAAACACCAGTCAATGTGTCAGTGGGGTTCAGCAACGCCAGCTGTTCCCCTGCTGTGTAGCTTGCAACGTGACCTGCAAACGCCACGCAGGCACATGAACTGAAATTGAAGGGAGCCTGCCCCCCACCCACAGGTGTTTCTATGTATATCAGCCACCTTGTACAGCAGTACTGCTGCATTTGTACGAGGTGGCTGACTGTTTCTCCTTGCCCACGTGGAACTCAACACGTACAAAATGTGTCTCATTAGAGACCATTACAATGTCCCTGAGGTGTGACTTTCCTTTGTAATGACACGCAGCACCACCCTTGTTAGCGCTGCCCGTCTTTTGACATCATTGGTTAGCTGGCTGCGCCTGTGCATCTCCCCTGCTCGAAACAACGGCCCTCGGTGTCTTATTTTTTTGGACAGCGAGGGTGTGATTGATGGGCATGTGCAGTGCATATGTTTGCCTGTGTTCACTCATCTCCTTCCGCCTTCTTCAGACTGGGTGTCCTCATGGCCGCGGCAGGCGATAAGGGATCAGATGAGGCCGCCCAGTCTGAAGCAGGTGTAAGGACATGTGTGAGCGGCAAACATATTTAGTGCACCAGGGCACGAATCCCAGCACCGCAGTGTGATTTTTTAAAAACACACTGTGGGTCTGGGATTCATGTCCATCGCTAACCGCAACGGCCGACATGAAATGAGGTCAGAAGACAGGAAGCGCTCACAGCGCATGGCCAAGGGATCACAATAGCGCAGACTCCTGTACAGCAAATAAGAACGCTCAGGAATCTGCGCCCAGTACCTAGGTGCAAATTTTGACACCTGTGCTCCGTCTCGTTAAAAAGACAAGTCACGCCTCCACAACTGTTTGACAGTATAATGGGCTAAATAGTGTACGTGTTTTAGTCAGCGTGTGCAAGGAGCAAAACAAATAGAGCAACCTTTTACTTGTGCAGCATTAATGCTGCACAAGGTGTGGCTCTTGTACCTTGCAACACCTGAGGGGGGGGTTAAAGGTAACCTTTGAAATTGGTTCAACTAGGCTTCGGCCTACACTCTGCTCCTCTACTCCTCCTGCTGACCCTGGGCTCAAACACCGCTAGTTTTTGCCCGGAAATGCTAGCTGCACAGAGAAAAACACCAGCCAATGTGTTAGTGGGGTTCAGCACCGCCAGCTGTTCCCCTGCTGTGTAGTCGGCAACGTGTCCAGCACAAGCCACGCTGGCACAACCGACCAAAAGCTGCCACCAGTGCAGGCTTCGGCCTACACTTTGCTCCTCTCCTCCTCCTGCTGACCCTGGGCTCAAACAACGCCAGTTTCTGCCCGGACATGCTAGCTGCACAGAGAAAAACACCAGCCAATGTGTTAGTGGGGTTCAGCAACGCCAGCTGTTCCCCTGCTGTGTAGCTTGCAACGTGACCTGCAAACGCCACGCAGGCACATGAACTGAAATTGAAGGGAGCCTGCCCCCCACCCACAGGTGTTTCTATGTATATCAGCCACCTTGTACAGCAGTACTGCTGCATTTGTACGAGGTGGCTGACTTTTTCTCCTTGCCCACGTGGAACTCAACACGTACAAAATGTGTCTCATTAGAGACCATTACAATGTCCCTGAGGTGTGACTTTCCTTTGTAATGACACGCAGCACCCCCATTGTTAGCGCTGCCCGTCTCCTGACATCATTGGTTGGCTGGCTGTGCCTGTGCGTCCCCCCTGCCCGACACAACGCCCCCCGTTGTCTCATATATTTTGACTGCGAGGGTGTGATTGATGGGCACGAGCAGTGCATATGTTCCCCTGTTTTCACTCCCCTCCTTCCGCCTTCTTCTGACTGTGCGGCCTCATGGCCGCGGCATGCGATAAGGGATCAGCTGAGGCCGCCCAGTCTGAAGCAGGTGTAAGGACATGTGTGAGCGGCGATCATATTTACTGCACAAGGCCACGAATCCCAGCACCGCAGTGTGACTTTAGGAAAAGCCACTGTGGGTCTGGGATTTATGGCCATCGTTAACCGCACCGGCCAACATGAAATGAGGTCATGAGACGGCCTGCACTAACAGGGTATTGCCAAGGGATAACACAAGAGCGCAGACTCCTGTACAGCAAATAACAACGCTCAGGAATCTGCGCCCAGTACCTAGGTGCAAATTTTGACACCTGTGCTGCGTCTCGTTAAAAAGACAAGTCACGCCTCCACAACTGTTTGACAGTATAATGGGCTAAATAGTGTACGTGTTTAATTCAGCGTGTGCAAGGAGCAAAATTAAATAGAGCAACCTTTGACTTGTGCATCATTAATGCTGTTCAAGGTGTGGCTCTTGTACCTTGCAACACCTGAGGGGGGGGTTAAAGGTAACCTTTGAAATTGGTTCAACTAGGCTTCGGCCTACACTCTGCTCCTCTACTCCTCCTGCTGACCCTGGGCTCAAACAACGCCAGTTTCTGCCCGGAAATGCTAGCTGCACAGAGAAAAACACCAGCCAATGTGTTAGTGGGGTTCAGCACCGCCAGCTGTTCCCCTGCTGTGTAGTCGGCAACGTGTCCAGCACAAGCCACGCTGGCACAACCGACCAAAAGCTGCCACCAGTGCAGGCTTCGGCCTACACTTTGCTCCTCTCCTCCTCCTGCTGACCCTGGGCTCAAACAACGCCAGTTTCTGCCCGGACATGCTAGCTGCACAGAGAAAAACACCAGCCAATGTGTTAGTGGGGTTCAGCAACGCCAGCTGTTCCCCTGCTGTGTAGCTTGCAACGTGACCTGCAAACGCCACGCAGGCACATGAACTGAAATTGAAGGGAGCCTGCCCCCCACCCACAGGTGTTTCTATGTATATCAGCCACCTTGTACAGCAGTACTGCTGCATTTGTACGAGGTGGCTGACTTTTTCTCCTTGCCCACGTGGAACTCAACACGTACAAAATGTGTCTCATTAGAGACCATTACAATGTCCCTGAGGTGTGACTTTCCTTTGTAATGACACGCAGCACCCCCATTGTTAGCGCTGCCCGTCTCCTGACATCATTGGTTGGCTGGCTGTGCCTGTGCGTCCCCCCTGCCCGACACAACGCCCCCCGTTGTCTCATATATTTTGACTGCGAGGGTGTGATTGATGGGCACGAGCAGTGCATATGTTCCCCTGTTTTCACTCCCCTCCTTCCGCCTTCTTCTGACTGTGCGGCCTCATGGCCGCGGCATGCGATAAGGGATCAGCTGAGGCCGCCCAGTCTGAAGCAGGTGTAAGGACATGTGTGAGCGGCGATCATATTTACTGCACAAGGCCACGAATCCCAGCACCGCAGTGTGACTTTAGGAAAAGCCACTGTGGGTCTGGGATTTATGGCCATCGTTAACCGCACCGGCCAACATGAAATGAGGTCATGAGACGGCCTGCACTAACAGGGTATTGCCAAGGGATAACACAAGAGCGCAGACTCCTGTACAGCAAATAACAACGCTCAGGAATCTGCGCCCAGTACCTAGGTGCAAATTTTGACACCTGTGCTGCGTCTCGTTAAAAAGACAAGTCACGCCTCCACAACTGTTTGACAGTATAATGGGCTAAATAGTGTACGTGTTTAATTCAGCGTGTGCAAGGAGCAAAATTAAATAGAGCAACCTTTGACTTGTGCATCATTAATGCTGTTCAAGGTGTGGCTCTTGTACCTTGCAACACCTGAGGGGGGGGTTAAAGGTAACCTTTGAAATTGGTTCAACTAGGCTTCGGCCTACACTCTGCTCCTCTACTCCTCCTGCTGACCCTGGGCTCAAACAACGCCAGTTTCTGCCCGGAAATGCTAGCTGCACAGAGAAAAACACCAGCCAATGTGTTAGTGGGGTTCAGCACCGCCAGCTGTTCCCCTGCTGTGTAGTCGGCAACGTGTCCAGCACAAGCCACGCTGGCACAACCGACCAAAAGCTGCCACCAGTGCAGGCTTCGGCCTACACTTTGCTCCTCTCCTCCTCCTGCTGACCCTGGGCTCAAACAACGCCAGTTTCTGCCCGGACATGCAATCTGCACAGAGAAAAACACCAGTCAATGTGTCAGTGGGGTTCAGCAACGCCAGCTGTTCCCCTGCTGTGTAGCTTGCAACGTGACCTGCAAACGCCACGCAGGCACATGAACTGAAATTGAAGGGAGCCTGCCCCCCACCCACAGGTGTTTCTATGTATAACAGCCACCTTGTACAGCAGTACTGCTGCATTTGTACGAGGTGGCTGACTTTTTCTCCTTGCCCACGTGGAACTCAACACGTACAAAATGTGTCTCATTAGAGACCATTACAATGTCCCTGAGGTGTGACTTTCCTTTGTAATGACACGCAGCACCACCCTTGTTAGCGCTGCCCGTCTTTTGACATCATTGGTTAGCTGGCTGCGCCTGTGCATCTCCCCTGCTCGAAACAACGGCCCTCGGTGTCTTATTTTTTTGGACAGCGAGGGTGTGATTGATGGGCATGTGCAGTGCATATGTTTGCCTGTGTTCACTCATCTCCTTCCGCCTTCTTCAGACTGGGTGTCCTCATGGCCTCGGCAGGCGATAAGGGATCAGATGAGGCCGTCCAGTCTGAAGCAGGTGTAAGGACATGTGTGAGCGGCAAACATATTTACTGCACCAGGGCACGAATCCCAGCACCGCAGTGTGATTTTTTAAAAACACACTGTGGGTCTGGGATTCATGTCCATCGCTAACCGCAACGGCCAACATGAAATGAGGTCATAAGACAGGAAGCGCTCACAGCGCATGGCCAAAGGATCACAAGAGCGCAGACTCCTGTACAGCAACTAACAACGCTCAGGAAGCTGCGCCCATGCAAAAAGGTGTTGTTTTCGACACCTGTGCTGCTTTTCTTTAAAAAGACAAGTCACGCCTCCACTACTGTTAAACAGTATAATGGGCTAAATAGTCTACGTGTTGCATTCAGCTTGTGCAAGTAGACAAATTAATAGAGCAACCTTTTACTTGTGCAGCATTAATGCTGCAGAAGGAGTGGCTCTTGTTCTTTGTAACACCTGAGGGGGGGTTAAAGGTAACCTTTGAAATTGGTTCAACTAGGCTTCGGCCTACACTCTGCTCCTCTCCTCCTCCTGCTGACCCTGGGCTCTAACAACGCTAGTTTTTGCCCGGAAATGCTAGCTGCACAGAGAAAAACACCAGCCAATGTGTTAGTGGGGTTCAGCAACGCCAGCTGTTCCCCCGCTGTGTAGCCGGCATCGTGTCCAGCACAAGCCACGCTGGCACAACCGACCAAAAGCTGCCACCAGTGCAGGCTTCGGCCTACACTTTGCTCCTCTCCTCCTCCTCCTGCTGACCCTGGGCTCAAACACCGCTAGTTTTTGCCCGGAAATGCTAGCTGCACAGAGAAAAACACCAGCCAATGTGTTAGTGGGGTTCAGCACCGCCAGCTGTTCCCCTGCTGTGCAGCTTGCAACGTGACCTGCAAACGCCACGCAGGCACATGAACTGAAATTGAAGGGAGCCTGGCCCCCACCCCCAGGTGTTTCTATGTATAACAGCCACCTTGTACAGCAGTACTGCTGCATTTGTACAAGGTGGCTGATGTTTTCTCCTTGCCCACGTGGAACTCAACACGTACAAAATGTGTCTCTTTGAGACCATTCCACTGTCCCTGAGGTGTGACTTTCCTTTCTAATGATACGCAGCACCCCCCTTGGTAGCGCTTCCCGTCTTCTGACATCATTGGTTGGCTACTTGCGCCTGTTCGTCCGCCCTGCCTGAATAAAATGCTCCTCGTTGTCTTAATTATTTTGACTGCGAGGGTGTGATTGATGGGCACGAGCAGTGCATATCTTCGCCTGTCTTAACTCATCTCCTTCAGCCTTCTTCAGACTGTGCAGCCTCATGGCCGCGGCATGCGAGAAGGGATCAGCAGAGGCCGCCCAGTCTGAAGCAGGTGTAAGGACGTGTGTGAGCGGCCAAAATATTTACTGCTCAAGGCCACGAATCCCAGCACCGCAGTGTGGCTTTATGAAAAGACACTGTGGGTCTGGGATTTATGGCCATCGTTAACCGCACCGGCCAACATGAAATGATGTCATAAGATGGGCAGCGCTAACAGGGCATTGCCAAGGGATAACACAAGAGCGCAGACTCCTGTACAGCAAATAACAACGCTCAGGAAGCTGCTCCAAGCACCAAGGCGTTATTTTGGACACCTGTGCTGCGTCTCATCAAAAAACCAAGTCACGCATCCACTACAGTTTGACTGTAGAATGGGGTAAATTGTGTATGTCTTTCATTCAGCGTGTGCAAGTAGACAAATTAATAGAGCAACCTTTCACTTGTGCAGCATTAATACTGCACAAGGTGTGTCTCTTGTACTTTGTAACACCTGAGGGGGGGGTTAAAGGTTTCCTTTGAAATTGGTTCAACTAAGCTTCGGCCTACACTCTGCTCCTCTCCTCCTCCTCCTGCTTCAACACGGGCTCTAACATCGCTAGTTTTTGCCCGCAAGTGCTAGCTGCACAGAGAAAAACACACGCCATTGTGTTAGTGGGGTTCAGCAACGCCAGCTGTTCCCCCAGTGTGTAGCCGGCAAAGTGTCCTGCAAACGCAACGCAGACACAAAGCTGCCTCCAGTGCAGGCTTCGGCCTACACTCATCTCCCCCTGCTTACCCTTTGCTCCAACACCGCTAGTTGGGGCTCTAGGAAGACAATCTTTAATAGGCAAGGCAACGCATCCGGGTTCCAGCACCGCCAGCTGGTTCTCGGCAGTGTTCTTGTCACAGGTACTCCCTCGTGCCAAGCCTGGTTTCAGCACCGTCAGCTGTTTCCGGGTTGTGTCAACTTCACTGAGACGCCTATGCTTGCCCCGTCGTGGTGCGGTCGAGTTAGCCAACTCCAGGGTGCCTCCAGTTTAGGAGCTTCCTATGTGGGCTGCGTGAACTGGTAGTCAAGGCTGGTTCTGTAGTGCCAGTAGGCCCAGCTCCCCCTGTAGGACTGTTGGGGTTCGGTAACTGCGGCTGCCTCGCGGCCTAGCTGTTCTCTCCTCTCCTGTGGACCTTGGGGTCCACCACCTGGTTCCAGCACCGTCAGCTGGTTCCGGGCCGAGCCTTTGGCTTAGGTGCCTCCTCCTGGGTATCCGAGTTCCGCCAACGCCAGGCGGTCCTTGGTAGTGCTTTTAAGCGCGGGCACCTACAGCTTAGTAACCGGGTTCCAGCACCGTCAGCTGGTCCTCGGTCGTGCCATTGGCTCTTGCACACTGGGGCAACGCATCCGGGTTCCAGCACCGCCAGCTGGTTCTCGGCAGTGTTTTTGTCACAGGTACTCCCTCGTGCCAAGCCTGGTTTCAGCACCGTCAGCTGTTTCCGGGTTGTGTCAAGCTCACTGAGACACCTATGCTTGCCTCGTCGTGGTGCGGTCGGGTTAGCCAACTCCAGGGTGCCTCCAGTTTAGGAGCTTCCTATGTGGGCTGCGTGAACTGGTAGTCAAGGCTGGTTCTGTAGTGCCAGTAGGCCCAGCTCCCCCTGTAGGACTGTTGGGGTTCGGTAACTGCGGCTGCCTCGCGGCCTAGCTGTTCTCTCCTCTCCTGTGGACCTTCGGGTCCACCACCTGGTTCCAGCACCGTCAGCTGGTTCCGGGCCGAGCCTTTGGCTTAGGTGCCTCCTCCTGGGTATCCGAGTTCCGCCAACGCCAGGCGGTCCTTGGTAGTGCTTTTAAGCGCGGGCACCTACAGCTTAGTAACCGGGTTCCAGCACCGTCAGCTGGTCCTCGGTCGTGCCATTGGCTCTTGCACACTGGGGCAACGCATCCGGGTTCCAGCACCGCCAGCTGGTTCTCGGCAGTGTTTTTGTCACAGGTACTCCCTCGTGCCAAGCCTGGTTTCAGCACCGTCAGCTGTTTCCGGGTTGTGTCAAGCTCACTGAGACACCTATGCTTGCCTCGTCGTGGTGCGGTCGGGTTAGCCAACTCCAGGGTGCCTCCAGTTTAGGAGCTTCCTATGTGGGCTGCGTGAACTGGTAGTCAAGGCTGGTTCTGTAGTGCCAGTAGGCCCAGCTCCCCCTGTAGGACTGTTGGGGTTCGGTAACTGCGGCTGCCTCGCGGCCTAGCTGTTCTCTCCTCTCCTGTGGACCTTGGGGTCCACCACCTGGTTCCAGCACCGTCAGCTGGTTCCGGGCCGAGCCTTTGGCTTAGGTGCCTCCTCCTGGGTATCCGAGTTCCGCCAACGCCAGGCGGTCCTTGGTAGTGCTTTTAAGCGCGGGCACCTACAGCTTAGTAACCGGGTTCCAGCACCGTCAGCTGGTCCTCGGTCGTGCCATTGGCTCTTGCACACTGGGGCAACGCATCCGGGTTCCAGCACCGCCAGCTGGTTCTCGGCAGTGTTTTTGTCACAGGTACTCCCTCGTGCCAAGCCTGGTTTCAGCACCGTCAGCTGTTTCCGGGTTGTGTCAAGCTCACTGAGACACCTATGCTTGCCTCGTCGTGGTGCGGTCGGGTTAGCCAACTCCAGGGTGCCTCCAGTTTAGGAGCTTCCTATGTGGGCTGCGTGAACTGGTAGTCAAGGCTGGTTCTGTAGTGCCAGTAGGCCCAGCTCCCCCTGTAGGACTGTTGGGGTTCGGTAACTGCGGCTGCCTCGCGGCCTAGCTGTTCTCTCCTCTCCTGTGGACCTTGGGGTCCACCACCTGGTTCCAGCACCGTCAGCTGGTTCCGGGCCGAGCCTTTGGCTTAGGTGCCTCCTCCTGGGTATCCGAGTTCCGCCAACGCCAGGCGGTCCTTGGTAGTGCTTTTAAGCGCGGGCACCTACAGCTTAGTAACCGGGTTCCAGCACCGTCAGCTGGTCCTCGGTCGTGCCATTGGCTCTTGCACACTGGGGCAACGCATCCGGGTTCCAGCACCGCCAGCTGGTTCTCGGCAGTGTTTTTGTCACAGGTACTCCCTCGTGCCAAGCCTGGTTTCAGCACCGTCAGCTGTTTCCGGGTTGTGTCAAGCTCACTGAGACACCTATGCTTGCCTCGTCGTGGTGCGGTCGGGTTAGCCAACTCCAGGGTGCCTCCAGTTTAGGAGCTTCCTATGTGGGCTGCGTGAACTGGTAGTCAAGGCTGGTTCTGTAGTGCCAGTAGGCCCAGCTCCCCCTGTAGGACTGTTGGGGTTCGGTAACTGCGGCTGCCTCGCGGCCTAGCTGTTCTCTCCTCTCCTGTGGACCTTGGGGTCCACCACCTGGTTCCAGCACCGTCAGCTGGTTCCGGGCCGAGCCTTTGGCTTAGGTGCCTCCTCCTGGGTATCCGAGTTCCGCCAACGCCAGGCGGTCCTTGGTAGTGCTTTTAAGCGCGGGCACCTACAGCTTAGTAACCGGGTTCCAGCACCGTCAGCTGGTCCTCGGTCGTGCCATTGGCTCTTGCACACTGGGGCAACGCATCCGGGTTCCAGCACCGCCAGCTGGTTCTCGGCAGTGTTTTTGTCACAGGTACTCCCTCGTGCCAAGCCTGGTTTCAGCACCGTCAGCTGTTTCCGGGTTGTGTCAAGCTCACTGAGACACCTATGCTTGCCTCGTCGTGGTGCGGTCGGGTTAGCCAACTCCAGGGTGCCTCCAGTTTAGGAGCTTCCTATGTGGGCTGCGTGAACTGGTAGTCAAGGCTGGTTCTGTAGTGCCAGTAGGCCCAGCTCCCCCTGTAGGACTGTTGGGGTTCGGTAACTGCGGCTGCCTCGCGGCCTAGCTGTTCTCTCCTCTCCTGTGGACCTTGGGGTCCACCACCTGGTTCCAGCACCGTCAGCTGGTTCCGGGCCGAGCCTTTGGCTTAGGTGCCTCCTCCTGGGTATCCGAGTTCCGCCAACGCCAGGCGGTCCTTGGTAGTGCTTTTAAGCGCGGGCACCTACAGCTTAGTAACCGGGTTCCAGCACCGTCAGCTGGTCCTCGGTCGTGCCATTGGCTCTTGCACACTGGGGCAACGCATCCGGGTTCCAGCACCGCCAGCTGGTTCTCGGCAGTGTTTTTGTCACAGGTACTCCCTCGTGCCAAGCCTGGTTTCAGCACCGTCAGCTGTTTCCGGGTTGTGTCAAGCTCACTGAGACACCTATGCTTGCCTCGTCGTGGTGCGGTCGGGTTAGCCAACTCCAGGGTGCCTCCAGTTTAGGAGCTTCCTATGTGGGCTGCGTGAACTGGTAGTCAAGGCTGGTTCTGTAGTGCCAGTAGGCCCAGCTCCCCCTGTAGGACTGTTGGGGTTCGGTAACTGCGGCTGCCTCGCGGCCTAGCTGTTCTCTCCTCTCCTGTGGACCTTGGGGTCCACCACCTGGTTCCAGCACCGTCAGCTGGTTCCGGGCCGAGCCTTTGGCTTAGGTGCCTCCTCCTGGGTATCCGAGTTCCGCCAACGCCAGGCGGTCCTTGGTAGTGCTTTTAAGCGCGGGCACCTACAGCTTAGTAACCGGGTTCCAGCACCGTCAGCTGGTCCTCGGTCGTGCCATTGGCTCTTGCACACTGGGGCAACGCATCCGGGTTCCAGCACCGCCAGCTGGTTCTCGGCAGTGTTTTTGTCACAGGTACTCCCTCGTGCCAAGCCTGGTTTCAGCACCGTCAGCTGTTTCCGGGTTGTGTCAAGCTCACTGAGACACCTATGCTTGCCTCGTCGTGGTGCGGTCGGGTTAGCCAACTCCAGGGTGCCTCCAGTTTAGGAGCTTCCTATGTGGGCTGCGTGAACTGGTAGTCAAGGCTGGTTCTGTAGTGCCAGTAGGCCCAGCTCCCCCTGTAGGACTGTTGGGGTTCGGTAACTGCGGCTGCCTCGCGGCCTAGCTGTTCTCTCCTCTCCTGTGGACCTTCGGGTCCACCACCTGGTTCCAGCACCGTCAGCTGGTTCCGGGCCGAGCCTTTGGCTTAGGTGCCTCCTCCTGGGTATCCGAGTTCCGCCAACGCCAGGCGGTCCTTGGTAGTGCTTTTAAGCGCGGGCACCTACAGCTTAGTAACCGGGTTCCAGCACCGTCAGCTGGTCCTCGGTCGTGCCATTGGCTCTTGCACACTGGGGCAACGCATCCGGGTTCCAGCACCGCCAGCTGGTTCTCGGCAGTGTTTTTGTCACAGGTACTCCCTCGTGCCAAGCCTGGTTTCAGCACCGTCAGCTGTTTCCGGGTTGTGTCAAGCTCACTGAGACACCTATGCTTGCCTCGTCGTGGTGCGGTCGGGTTAGCCAACTCCAGGGTGCCTCCAGTTTAGGAGCTTCCTATGTGGGCTGCGTGAACTGGTAGTCAAGGCTGGTTCTGTAGTGCCAGTAGGCCCAGCTCCCCCTGTAGGACTGTTGGGGTTCGGTAACTGCGGCTGCCTCGCGGCCTAGCTGTTCTCTCCTCTCCTGTGGACCTTCGGGTCCACCACCTGGTTCCAGCACCGTCAGCTGGTTCCGGGCCGAGCCTTTGGCTTAGGTGCCTCCTCCTGGGTATCCGAGTTCCGCCAACGCCAGGCGGTCCTTGGTAGTGCTTTTAAGCGCGGGCACCTACAGCTTAGTAACCGGGTTCCAGCACCGTCAGCTGGTCCTCGGTCGTGCCATTGGCTCTTGCACACTGGGGCAACGCATCCGGGTTCCAGCACCGCCAGCTGGTTCTCGGCAGTGTTTTTGTCACAGGTACTCCCTCGTGCCAAGCCTGGTTTCAGCACCGTCAGCTGTTTCCGGGTTGTGTCAAGCTCACTGAGACACCTATGCTTGCCTCGTCGTGGTGCGGTCGGGTTAGCCAACTCCAGGGTGCCTCCAGTTTAGGAGCTTCCTATGTGGGCTGCGTGAACTGGTAGTCAAGGCTGGTTCTGTAGTGCCAGTAGGCCCAGCTCCCCCTGTAGGACTGTTGGGGTTCGGTAACTGCGGCTGCCTCGCGGCCTAGCTGTTCTCTCCTCTCCTGTGGACCTTGGGGTCCACCACCTGGTTCCAGCACCGTCAGCTGGTTCCGGGCCGAGCCTTTGGCTTAGGTGCCTCCTCCTGGGTATCCGAGTTCCGCCAACGCCAGGCGGTCCTTGGTAGTGCTTTTAAGCGCGGGCACCTACAGCTTAGTAACCGGGTTCCAGCACCGTCAGCTGGTCCTCGGTCGTGCCATTGGCTCTTGCACACTGGGGCAACGCATCCGGGTTCCAGCACCGCCAGCTGGTTCTCGGCAGTGTTTTTGTCACAGGTACTCCCTCGTGCCAAGCCTGGTTTCAGCACCGTCAGCTGTTTCCGGGTTGTGTCAAGCTCACTGAGACACCTATGCTTGCCTCGTCGTGGTGCGGTCGGGTTAGCCAACTCCAGGGTGCCTCCAGTTTAGGAGCTTCCTATGTGGGCTGCGTGAACTGGTAGTCAAGGCTGGTTCTGTAGTGCCAGTAGGCCCAGCTCCCCCTGTAGGACTGTTGGGGTTCGGTAACTGCGGCTGCCTCGCGGCCTAGCTGTTCTCTCCTCTCCTGTGGACCTTCGGGTCCACCACCTGGTTCCAGCACCGTCAGCTGGTTCCGGGCCGAGCCTTTGGCTTAGGTGCCTCCTCCTGGGTATCCGAGTTCCGCCAACGCCAGGCGGTCCTTGGTAGTGCTTTTAAGCGCGGGCACCTACAGCTTAGTAACCGGGTTCCAGCACCGTCAGCTGGTCCTCGGTCGTGCCATTGGCTCTTGCACACTGGGGCAACGCATCCGGGTTCCAGCACCGCCAGCTGGTTCTCGGCAGTGTTTTTGTCACAGGTACTCCCTCGTGCCAAGCCTGGTTTCAGCACCGTCAGCTGTTTCCGGGTTGTGTCAAGCTCACTGAGACACCTATGCTTGCCTCGTCGTGGTGCGGTCGGGTTAGCCAACTCCAGGGTGCCTCCAGTTTAGGAGCTTCCTATGTGGGCTGCGTGAACTGGTAGTCAAGGCTGGTTCTGTAGTGCCAGTAGGCCCAGCTCCCCCTGTAGGACTGTTGGGGTTCGGTAACTGCGGCTGCCTCGCGGCCTAGCTGTTCTCTCCTCTCCTGTGGACCTTCGGGTCCACCACCTGGTTCCAGCACCGTCAGCTGGTTCTCGGCAGTGTCTTTTGCTCTTGTACCTTCTGCTCCCCATCCTGGTTCCAGTACCGTCAGCTGGTTCCGGGCAGAGCCTTTGGCTTAGGTGCCTCCTTCTGGGTATCCAAGTTCCACCAACGTCAGGTGGTCCTTGGTAGTGCTTTCAGGCACGGGTACCTCCTGCTTAGTAACCGGGTTCCAGTAACGTCAGCTGGTCCTCGGTAGTTCCATTGGCTCTTGGACCTTCGGCTACCCATCCGGGTTCCAGTACCGTCAGCTGGTTCTCGGCAGTGTCTTTTGCTCTTGTACCTTCTGCTCCCCATCCTGGTTCCAGTAACGTCAGCTGGTTCCGGGCAGAGCCTTTGGCTTAGGTGCCTCCTTCTGGGTATCCGAGTTCCGTCAACGTCAGGCGGTCCTTGGTAGTGCTTTTTAGCACGGGTACCTCCTGCTTAGTAACCGGGTTCCAGTAACGTCAGCTGGTCCTCGGTAGTTCCATAGGCTCTTGAACCTTCGGGTAGCCATCCGAGTTCCAGTTCCATCAGCTGGTTCTTGGCATTTTCTCAGCCTTCTTGTACCTTCTGCTACATTTCCAAGTTGAAGACCCTAACGTCGACGACCCGGAAGACCACCACGATGACGACGACACGGAAGACCACCCCGATGACGACGACGACGACGGCGGAGACGACGACGGCGGAGATGACGACACTGGAGACGACGACCCTGGAGACGACAACATGGAAGACCGAGAAGCAGAAGAACAAGAGGCTGCAGAACAAAGAGCAGAAGAACATTAAGCATAAGACTTAATATCAGAGCAAAAGATATTATCTAAATTATATGCAGAAGAAGACTAAGCAGTGTATGGGGGTGAGTCCGTTCCTCCTCGTGGTGCCCCTGGATAAAGCCTGATGCTGCAGGCCAAACTGAACGCGGACAAATGTAACTTTTGTGACTGGCAGAACGGAAGGTGTAATCTTCAAACTTTTATAGATAACAACTACGGGAATGCCTGTCACAAATGAGAATATGATGAAGAAGTAGAATAGGAAGAATAATAACAGTGGAATAAAAAGAATATGTAGAATAAGAAGAATAATAATAGTTGAATAAAATGAATATGAAGAATGTAATAAAAAAAAAAAAATAGGTAGAAGATGAAGAAGAAGATGAATAAGGTGAAGAAGTTGATGTCAAAGATGCTGATGATGATGAAGATGAAAGTGTGGGAAAAGAAAAAAAAAAAGAAAAAAAAGAAGGGGAAGGGCGTGGAATAGTGAAACATCAATATCTGACAAAATAAAAAAAAAATTTACATAGTCAATATCTTTGTCACTCCGAACGTCTTAAAAAAAAACAAAAAACATGCTATTCTATTTGATTGGGATAAACCTCTATGACTTTAATGTCTCCGCCACCTCCCCAAATACATCCGGCATTATTCTTAGTTGTTTTCCTTCATGTAGAATGAACCTACAAGGAAAGAAAGGGTTTATTTTAATTCCGATATTTTGGTCCCATTGACTTGCATTGGGATCGGGTATCGGTATCGGCGATATCCGATATTTTTTGAATATCGGCCGATCCAAACCGATACCGATACTTTCCGATATCGGAAGGTATCGCTCAACACTAGTCATAATTCCTTAATAGATGGTCCTAGGGAGGCGGTTTTGGCATCATCGGATCTGGATGGGCTCCTGCTATGCGTTAAGACCAAACACAGCTTTGCTATCTGGTTTCTAGTAGCTGTCCTATGTATTTCCTTATCTCTGGATGCTTGAACGGGTTGAGACTCAGGCAGGCGTTCTGGGAATCTTGGAAATATACACGATACTATCTCCATAACTAATGTTTCTGAAATGTTCTATGACTATCTTGCAAGCAAGTCTTTGTCTTGCTCTGAGGTGTTCAAAGTGTGAGATCTGTCACTCACAGCCTGTGAGGTTTGTCCCCCGTGCTAGGTGTTCTGTTACAGCTGCACACTGAAAAGGATTTTATAATCCCATGCCATATACGATACAAATTATTGACATGAAATGATATGTCCAATACTCTTCATGAAGGGACTCTCAGCATCTGGACCCTCTGCAGTGTCGAGTTGGGTTGTGGTGAAGTAGTGAGAAACAGTTAACACAGAGGACAAAGAGAGTAAAATGGAAAGCTGAAGATAGAGGACAAGAAGGTAAACATTAAGGAAACTGTGTGGAAAATGCTTTGAGTTGTAAAAGAATTGTTCATAAGGTTGTGCACTTGCTGTCTCTTGTACATATTCCCCTCCAATTTCCCATTTGGTAAGAAGTTTATTTTTGACTTGTGGTCTCCCTCATTGAACTGCAAAACATCTGACCCTGGCAAACCTGTGTGCTGCCTCACACCACGTTACAGTTGTCCCTCACCTGGGAGGCCCCTTTGTCAAATGTAGTAATTAGGCAGATATGTCTGTCATGTGTCCCTGTTTTATCACAAGGTATAAGGAGTTCCTCACGCTTCTGCTTGAGGAAAAGACTATATGGGACCTATAATATTGTAAGGAGGACTATAGGGACAAGGGGCCAATAATATTGTATGGAGTACTATACGGGGTTCATAATACTGTATGGAGGACTATGTGGGGCCCATAATACTGTATGGAAGACTGTCTTGGGCTCATTATATTGTATGAAGGACTGTCTGGGGTCCATTATATTGTATGAAGGAATATATGGGGCTCAAACTGTATGGAGAATTATGTAGGGTCCCATCATAGTGTATGGAGGACTATGTGAGACCCATTATGCTATTTGGAGACCTATGTGGGTTTCATTATACTATATGGAGAGCTATGTGGGGGCCATTATACTATTTGGAGGGCTATGTGGGGACCATTCCACTGTTTGCAGTACTATATGGGGGGCGTTATACTGTTTGCATGTCTATGTGAAGGGGCTGTTAAACTGATTGCAGCTCTATGTAAGGGGGGAATTACATAGATTCACTGATTGTGGAAACTTCATACTAGACCTCAAACAGCTTGGATTGTGTGCTTTTCCACTCTTCGTCCAGACTCTGGGACCTTGATTTCCAAGGTCTAGTGTGAAGTATCCGCAATCAATGATGGTTTCGAGAGCCATATCATCTGCTGATGTAGGTACACAGTGTTTTATGAAGACAAAAGTCAGCTCGGGCGTCTACCGGGAAATTCCGGGAAATTTTAGAGGACTTCATGCTTCTCTTTGCCGACAAGCTTTTTGGAGATGGAAATTTCATTCTCCAGCAAGACTTGGCACCTGTCCACACTGCCAAAGGTACCAATACTTGGTTTAAAGGTTTAATAACAACAGTATTACTGTGCTTGATTGGACAGCAAACTCGTCTAACTTGAACCCCATAGATAATCTATGTAGGATTGTCAAGAGGGAGATGAGAGACACCAGACCCAACAATGCAGACAAGCTGAAGGCTGCTATCAAAGCAACCTGGGCTTCCATAACACCTCAGCAGTGCCACAGGCTGATCGCCTCCATTCTACGCCGCATTGATGCAGTAATTGATGGAAAAGGAGCCCGACCAAGTACTGAGTGCATTTACTGAACATACATTTCGGTAGGCCAACAGTTCAGATTTTAAAATCATTTTTTCAAGCTGGTGTTATAAAGTATTGTAATTTAATGACTTTGGGGTTTTCATTGGCTGTAAGCCCTAATAATCAACATTAACAGAAATAAATACTTGAAATAGATCACTCTGTTTGTAATGACTCTATATAATATATGAGTTTCACTTTTTGTATTGAAGAACTGAAATAAATTAACTTTTTGATGATATTCTAATTTTGTGAGATGAACTTGTATGTTATTTTGCTGTTTCCTACTGCTTTTCTGTACCAAGCAGTGAAATAAGCATTTACCCTGTTGATAAATACAGTGAGCATTTATACTTATAGTTGGTCTATTGTAAGCTTGCTATCATATTTCGAATTAAATACAATGGACACGTATCTACAGTATATTCAGGGATTTTTTTGTATTTTCCTTTAATCATGTTTAATACTGTACTCAGTTCTGTCTATGCAGTTTTGCACTTTGCTACAATGTACTGGTTTTTGTAATGTTATCTGTAATGAGTAGCTTGATGATCTTCAGTATGCTTATACGCCTGTTGGCTTCCTTTATACACAACCCAGAATCGGCCAATTTTGTTCATTGGCATCACACTCATCGTACATGCACTTTTCACTTTATATATATAATCATCTAAGTCTAAGGGGTACTTCCGTCTGTCTGTCGGTCTGTTTGTCTGTAACGGAAATCACGCGTCGCTTATTGGTTGCGGCCGGCCGCGACCAAACAGCGACAGGCTTAGTCCGGCCGTGAATTGGCCCCTCCCTACTCTCCTCAAGTCAGTGCCCCCTCCCTACTCCCCTTCAGTCAGTGACAGTGTGTCGCCCCATCCCGGACCAACTTTTTACTATTGATGCTGCCTATGCAGCATCAGTAGTAAAAAGATATAATGATAAAAATAATAAAAAAAATAAATAAATAAATAATTGTGCTATTCTCACCTTCCGCCATCCACCGATGTGCGCGATGCTGCCACCAGCTCCCGTTCCCAGTGATGCATTGCGAAATTACTCAGATGACATAGCGGTCTCGCGAGACCGCTAACTCATCTGGGTAATTTCTCTGCATCACTGGGAACGGAAGCTGGCGGCAGCACCGCGCGCATCGGGACAGCTTCGGTGGACGCCGGAGGGTGAGTATATAACTATTTTTTATTTCAATTTTTTTTTAACAGGGATATGGTGGCCACACTGCTATATGTAACAAATGGAAATGGAGGCACAGAAGTTGAAGTTTACATTCGTTTTTATTTAGTTTTAATGTGGAACCTCGGGACCACGGCCCGGGGATTCCGAAGGGGGCTTGACTACGTGAGCCCCAGACACCCGTGGTAAGTCCCCTCGAACAGGGACAGAGTGGGAAGCCTGGGGGACATGGGTGCTACCTCCAGTTAGACCCTGAACTCGTGGCAGCTGTCCCAGCGGGACAATCGGACAAGCAGGGTTAGCGGGAGACGTGGAGCTAACCAGGTGATACTGGGTGTACGGGTAGAAGCTGGTTCCAATGGTACTGGCGTTGCCTGGAGCTGATGATGGCAGATTGGCGGGACGAGACGGGATTACGTAGATAGAACAGTCGTCGTCCAGGATAGCCGGGTAACTGGTAGCTGATGATCTGTGGAAACTATAAGCGGAGTACAAGCGAAAGCACCTCAGAAACAGGAGCACATGCAGACAGGAACCGGAAGTAAGCAACAATGGATACTTGTTGCTCCGGCGCCCTCCCTATGGTGGAGGAGCTACAAATAGCAATGAATAACACGCCATTGGCTAGAAGCAGATTTTAAAAATGCGCGCTGTCCCTTTAAATGACCGGGAACGAGCGCGCGCGTGCCCTAAGCACTCTGCCCGAGAACCTGCTGGCAGCACGCCAGGAAGCAGGAGAGGGAGAAGGAGGGGAAGCTGCATCCTGACAGCTTGGAGCCAGCACAGAGCGGGAGTCCCGACGGGGACCCCGCAAAGGTACAGAGACCGGACCGGGTGTAACACTATATACTACGTGGGCTGTGTTATATAGTGCGTGGACTGTGTTATATACTGCGTGGGCTGTGTTATATACTGCCTGGCTGCTATATACTATGTGGGCTGTGTTATATACTTCGTGGGCTGTGTTATATACTGCGTGGGCTGTGCTATATATTATGTGGGATGTGTTATATACTATGTGGCTGCTATTATACTACGTGGCTGTGCTATATGTTACTTGGCTGTCTGCGTTACGTGGGACACCAATCCCATGCACCTAAACTGCTAGCATGTTTTTTTTATAACATTGTACTATTCTATGGAGATTGATTACTGACATCTAAATGGCATTTTGATTGTATATAGTATTAATGCATATCATTATTTTGATCATATGCACTTAATCACTTTTGATAAAAGGCATTCTGCACAGTGTATTTGACCCTGTGGAGATGCTAGTTTAGCCATTTCACTCTATACATTTAAGGACTATGGAGATATTCCAGTTGGTATGCATATTTATAGTTGACATTTAGCAATTAGGCTTATAATATTCTCAATTTGCTGCATATCTATGCCCTACAGAAATTCAACTAACACTGGTTACCATAAGTTCATTCTCCATAGAACCATACAATCTGCTTGAATATTTTATGACATATCGATGCAATTTACCATTTGAGTTTCCAATTACTGTATATACCGGAGTATAAGTCAACCTGAATATAAGCCGAGGCACCTAATTTTACCTAAAAATACTGGGAAAACTTATTGACTCGAGTATAAGCCTGGTATGCATTGTCACCTCATCCCCATCCTGGAATGCACGGCCTCCTCATCCCTATCCTTGGATGCATGACTCCTCATCCCTATCCTGGTGTGCATGGCTCCATCGCTATCCTTGCATACATGGCTCCATCCCTATCTTGACATGCATGACTCCATCCCTATCCTTGTATGCATGGCTCCTCATCCCTATCCTTGTATGCATGACTCCTCATCCCTATCCTGGTATGTATGGCTCCATCCCTATCCTTACATACATGGCTCCATCCCTATCCTGACATGCACGACTCCATCCCTATCCTTGTATGCATGACTCCATACCCAATCCTTGTATGCATGGATCCTCATCCCTATCCTGGTATGCATGACTCCTCATCCCTATCCTGGTATGTATGGCTCCATCCCTATCCTTACATACATGGCTCCATCCCTATCCTGACATGCACAACTCCATCCCTATCCTTGTATGCATGGCTCCATAGCCAATCCATGTATGCATGGCTCCTCATCCCTATTCTTGTATGCATGGCTCCATCGCTATCCTGACATGCACGGCTCCATCCCTATCCTTGTATGCATGGCTCTTCATCCCTATCCTGGTATGCATGGCTCCATCCCTATCCTTGTATGCATGGCTCCATCCTTATCCTTGTATGCATGGCTCCATCCCTATCTGTGTATGCATAGCTCCATCCCTATCCTTGCATGCATGGCCCAATCGCTATCCATGTATGCATGACCCCATTCTTATCCTGGTATGATTGCCCCCCATCAAAAAACAGAAAAAATAAACCTTTATACTTACCTTCCCAGCGCTCCCTTGCAGCGTCTTGTTCCGGTGCCAGCAGCTACTTATGCTTGTAAGCAGCACATGGCAGGGACATCATGCGCTGCTCACAAGCAGAGCACAGCTGCCGGAATACTCACGGCTCCCAACGCTGGAAGTGCAGTGAGTATCAAGTAGTGCACACAGTGTCAGCCACAGGGCTGTCACATGTGCCACTACTTAAGAGAAATTAATATTCACCTCTCTCCACGTCCATGGGAGTGGATAGAGGTGAATATTCATTTCTCTAAGGTAGCGCGCACCCGCGATAGCCCGGCAGCTGCAGAAGATGGCTGCTGCGGCTGATACTGTGCGTACTATAAGAGAAATGAATATTCAGTGCCAGTTCAGTCATCATCAGACTGCAGGCTATACAGGAACCACAGCACTGATGAGAATTAGCCAGTATCACATATTAATATTTACTTCCAGTTACCATATAGGTGATGTTATCTCTGATTGGAGTCATTCTCTTTCTTTTCTTTATATTGTTTAGATGTCATTTCTGCAGACTTTTCACAGCCTCAGCTCTTTTCTGCAGACTTCCATCTTCTCCATTCTTCTGCAGCACATCCCCACACAATACCCTTAAAAATAGCAGTGTCATTATAATGCTCCTGAATAAAAAAAATATCTGCCATACACTGTGCCCTTGAATAAATAATTGCTCTTCATTGTGTTCCCTGCATAAAATATGATCCACACATTGTCCTTCTTATGGTACATGTCCTTCATACTGTCCTCTCCTTTCCTTACTGGGCTCCATCTTCACACTGTCCTATTATTATTATTATTATTATTATTATTATTATTATTATTTATTTATATAGCACCATTGATTCCATGGTGCTTTACATGAGAAGGGGTTACATACAAGTTACAGATATCACTTACAGTAAACAAACTAACAATGACAGACTGATACAGAGGGGCGAGGACCCTGCCCTTGCGGGCTTACATTCTACAGGGCCTATCACATGATATCCCCATATACTGCTCAGTCTTTATACTGTGCTCCATCATCACACTCCTCCCTCCTCGGCATACTGTCCTCTCCTTGCTGTGGCCTCACACTGTCCCCCATGCTACCTCCTCTTTATACCACCCCCCACTACCCAGTCTCTATTCTGTGCCCCCTCACATTTCTCTCATCCTATAATGTCCCCTCACACTATTTTCCTCAATAGTCTCCTAACACATCCCGCTTTCTTCATGCTCTTTCCGCACTCACCCCCTCACTCTTATACTCCTGCACCCACCTGCACTGGCATGGAGTGTGTGCGGCCGGGTTCAGGCAGTAGCAGACTTGTGGGCCTAGTTCAGGCAGCATTGACTCAGTTGGTAAATTAGAAGCAGAGGTATTCCCCAAAATGCAAATTGCTGGGGTGTAACAGTGCGCACCAAAGGCGCCCCAGAGCTCCCTCATTTAGATTTGAATGCAAACAAATTTTCTTACGCACGGCACCACTACAATGTACAGCACTAATAGCATTTTTATAGAGTGATGTCCCCTCTATCACTGTACAGCTAGTTTAACCCCTTTCTGCCATTAGACGTACTATTGCGTCCATGTGGGGTGGGCTTTACTTCCCAAGGACGCAATAGTACGTCATATGCGATCGGCAGCGCTCACGGGGGGAGCGCCGCCGATCGCGGCCGGGTGTCAGCTGTTTATCGCAGCTGACATCCGGCACTATGTGCCAGGAGCGGTCACGGACCGCCCCCGGCACATTAACCCCCGGCACACCGCGATCAAAGATGATCGCGATGTGCCGGCGGTACAGGGAAGCACCGCGCAGGGAGGGGGCTCCCTGCGGGCTTCCCTGAGCCCCCCGCAGCAACGAGATGTGATCGCGTTGCTGCGAGGGTCTCACCTCCCTCCCTGCTCCCTCCAGCCCCGGATCCAAGATGGCCGCGGTTCCGGGTCCTGCAGGGAGGAAGGTGGCTTCACAGAGCCTGCTCAGAGCAGGCACTGTGAAGGCTGCAGCGCTGCATGTCAGATCAGTGATCTGACAGAGTGCTGTGCAAACTGTCAGATCACTGATCTGTGATGTCCCCCCCGGGACAAAGTAAAAAAAAAAAATTTCAAATGTGTAAAAAAAAATAAAAAAAAAATATTCCAAAATAATGAAAAAAAAAATAAAAATATTATTCCCATAAATACATTTCTTTATCTAAATAAAAAAAAAAACAATAAAAGTACACATATTTAGTATCACCGCGTCCGTAACGGCCCGACCTATAAAACTGGCCCACTAGTTAACCCCTTCAGTAAACACCGTAAGAAAAAAAAAAAAAACGAGGCAAAAATCAACGCTTTATTATCATACCGCCGAACAAAAAGTGGAATAACACGCGATCAAAAAGACAGATATAACTAACCATGGTACCGCTGAAAACGTCATCTTGTCCCGCAAAAAACGAGCCGCCATACAGCATCATCAGCAAAAAAATAAAAAAGTTATAGTCCTGAGAATAAAGCGATGCATAAATAATTATTTTTTCTATAAAATAGTTTTTATCGTATAAAAGCGCCAAAACATAAAAAAATTATATAAATGAGGTGTCGCTGTAATTGTACTGACCCGAAGAATAAAACTGCTTCATCAATTTTACCAAACGCGGAACGGTATAAACGCCTCCCCCAAAAGAAATTCATGAATAGCTGGTTTTTGGTCATTCTGCCTCACAAAAATCGGAATAAAAAGCGATGAAAAAATGTCACGTGCCCGAAAATGTTACCAATAAAAACATCAACTCGTCCCGCAAAAAACAAGACCTCACATGACTCTGTGGACCAAAATATAGAAAAATTATAGCTCTCAAAATGTGGTAACGCAAAAAATATTTTTTGCAATAAAAAGCGTCTTTCAGTGTGTGACGGCTGCCAATCATAAAAATCCGCTAAAAAACCCGCTATAAAAGTAAATCAAACCCCCCTTCATCACCCCCTTAGTTAGGGAAAAATTAAAAAAATGTATTTATTTCCATTTTCCCATTAGGGCTAGGGTTAGAGTTAGGGCTAGGGTTAGGGCTAGGGCTAGGGTTAGGGCTAGGGTTAGGGTTAGGGTTAGGGCTAGGGTTAGGGTTAGGGTTAGGGTTAGGGCTAGGGTTAGGGTTAGGGCTAGGGTTAGGGCTACAGTTTGGGTTGGGGCTAAAGTTACAGTTAGGGTTTAGATTACATTTACGGTTGGGAATAGGGTTGGGATTAGGGTTAGGGGTGTGTCAGGGTTAGAGGTGTGGTTAGGGTTACTGTTGGGATTAGGGATAGGGATGTGTTTGGATTAGGGTTTCAGTTATAATTGGGGGGTTTCCACTGTTTAGGCACATCAGGGGCTCTCCAAACGCGACATGGCGTCCGATCTCAATTCCAGCCAATTCTGCGTTGAAAAAGTAAAACAGTGCTTCTTCCCTTCCGAGCTCTCCCGTGTGCCCAAACAGGGGTTTACCCCAACATATGGGGTATCAGCGTACTCAGGACAAATAGGACAACAACTTTTGGGGTCCAATTTCTCCTGCTACCCTTGGGAAAATACAAAACTCGGGGCTAAAACATATTTTTTGTGGGAAAAAAACACAACACATCTAGATTAGTTCCCTGGGGGGTCTAGTTTCCAATATGGGGTCACTTGTGGGGGGTTTCTACTGTTTAGGTACATTAGGGGTTCTGCAAACGCAATGTGACGTCTGCAGACCATTCCATCTAAGTCTGCATTCCAAATGGCGCTCCTTCCCTTCCGAGCTCTGCCATGCGCTCAAACGTTGGTTTCCCCCAACATACGGGGTATCAGCGTACTCAGGACAAATTGGACAACAACTATTGGGGTCGAATTTCTCCTCTTACCCTCGGGAAAAAACAAAACTGGGGGCTAAAAAATAATTTTTGTGGGAAAAAATTTTTGTTTTATTTTTACGGCTCTCCATTATAAACTTCTGTGAAGCCCTTGGTGGGTCAAAGCGCTCAGCACACATCTAGATAAGTTCCTAAGGGGGTCTACTTTCCAAAATGGTGTCACTTGTGGGGGGTTTCTACTGTTTAGGTACATTAGGGGCTCTGCAAACGCAATGTGACACCTGCAGACCATTCCATCTAAGTCTGCATTCAAATGGCACTCCTTCTCTTCTGAGCCCTCCCATGAGCCCAAACAGTGGTTCCCCCCACATATGGTGTATCATCGCACTCAGGACAAATTGGGCAACAAATTGTGGGGTCCAATTTCTCCTGTTACCCTCAGGAAAATACAAAACTGGGGGCTAAAAAAATAATTTTTGTGGGAAAAAACTTTTGTTTTATTTTTACGGCTCTGCATTATAAACTTCTGTGAAGCACTTGGTGGGTCAAAGTGCTCACCACACCTCTAGATAAGTTCCTTAGGGGGTCTACTTTCCAAAATGGTGTCATTTGTGGGGGGTTTCAATGTTTAGGCACATCAGTGGCTCTTCAAACGCAACATGGCGTCCCATCTCAATTCCTGTCAATTTTGCTTTGAAAAGTCAAACGGCGCTCCTTCCCTTCCGAGCTCTCCCATCCACCCAAACAGTGGTTTACCCCCACATATGGGGTATCGGCGTACTCAGGACAAATTGTACAACAACTTTTGGGGTCCAATTTCTTCTCTTACCCTTGGGAAAATAAAAAATTGGGGGCAAAAAGATAATTTTTGTGAAAAAATATGATTTTTATTTTTACGGTTCTACATTATAAACTTCTGTGAAGCACTTGGTGGGTCAAAGTGCTCACCACACCTCTAGATAAGTTCCTTACGGGGGTCTACTTTCCAAAATGGTGTCACTTGTGGGGGGTTTCAATGTTTAGCCACATCAGGGGCTCTCCAAACGAAACATGGCGTCCCATCTCAATTCCAGTCAATTTTGCATTGAAAAGTCAAATGGCACTCCTTCGCTTCCGAGCTCTGCCATGCGCCCAAACAGTGGTTTACCCCCACATGTGGGGTATTGGCATACTCAGGACAAATTGTACAACAATGTTTGGGGTCCATTTTCTCCTGTTACCCTTGGTAAAATAAAACAAATTGGAGCTGAATTAAATTTTTTGTGAAAAAAAGTTAAATGTTCATTTTTATTTAAACATTCAAAAAATTCCTGTGAAGCACCAGAAGGGTTAATAAACTTCTTGAATATGGTTTTGAGCACCTTGAGGGGTGTAGTTTTTAGAATGGTGTCACACTTGGGTATTTTCTATCATATAGACCCCTCAAAATGACTTCAAATGAGATGTGGTCCCTAAAATAAAATGGTGTTGTAGAAATGAGAAATTGCTGGTCAACTTTTAACCCTTATAACTCCCTAACAAAAAAAAATTTTGGTTCCAAAATTGTGCTGATGTAAAGTACACATGTGGGAAATGTTACTTATTAAGTATTTTGTGTGACATATCTCTGTGATTTAATTGCATAAAAATTCAAAGTTTGAAAATTGCGAAATTTTCATAATTTTCGCCAAATTTCCGTTTTTTTCACAAATAAACGCAGGTACTATCAAATAATTTTTACCATTGTCATGAAGTACAATATGTCACGAGAAAACAATGTCAGAATCACCAGGATCCATTGAAGCGTTCCAGAGTTATAACCTCATAAAGGGACAGTGGTCAGAATTGTAAAAATTGGCCCGGTCATTAACGTGCAAACCACCCTTGGGGGTAAAGGGGTTAATATACATTTTGGGAGTGACAGACTCCCTATCAATATCCTTAAGTAGAAGTAAAGAGGACTTATATATTGCTTAAACCTTTTTAATCCTAAAACCCACTTTATGTAGTTTGCGTCTCCAGTGGGTCAAGATGGGCACAACTTGTTCCATAAATAATCTCCTATTCTCGCTTTCCATTATCCACTGTGCATTGATTTCTAACGTGTTAGCTCAAGATGCTTATTACACTTCTAGATGAATTCCTTTAGGAGTGCTGTTTGTATAATTAGGTTACCTCTCTAGGGTTTCGCGGTACTGGTACCTCAGGGGCTCAGCAAACCCAAATTGGCACCTGAAAACCCTTTGATGATTCAAAAACTTTTAGCTTCTGCATGTGGGCTATAAGGTGTTTTATTAGAATATCTGTTCATGTAATACAAGAATGTTGCGCGTCTGAATGGTATCAGTTCTCTGCACTGGCTGCTATAGGTGTGACCCAAGTGAGGACCCCCATCTGATATGTTCAGATGCCCTAGCAGGTATGCATAGAGGCTTGTGTTCACAGATGTCCCCATCCAATAAATATGCTTCAACTGTTTTAGAAAAGATGTGATTGAATTGGCACCTAGGTGGCAATGTCACACAGTATTTCTGAGAGAGGATAGAACAAAAGCCGGCTCAAAGACCAGAAATGCAGAAAATATGATTTTATTATTTATTTATATATTAGTATACCAGGTTAAAAATGATGTGAGATCACAGGATTATATAGAACTAGCTATTGAACCCGTTCTACGTCCGGGTGGCGAGCATTTATATTGGTATATGGTCTCCATCCTGGTATGTGCTGCTCCATCCTGCGTCCCCATCCTGTCATGTGCTGCACCCATCCTGCGTCCCCATCCTGTCATTTGCTGCTCCCATCCTGCGCCCCCATCCTGTCATGTGTTGCTCCCATCCTGCGCCCCCGTTCTGTAATGTGCTGCTCCCATCCTGCGCCCCCATTCTGTCATGTGCTGCCCTATTCTGTCATGTGCTGCTCCCATCCTGCGCCCCCGTTCTGTCATGTGCTGCTCCCATCCTGCACCCCCGTTCTGTAATGCGCTGCTCCCATCCTGCGCCCCCGTTCTGTCATGTGCTGCTCCCATCCTGCGCCACCGTTCTGTCATGTGCTGCTCCCATCCTGCGCCACCGTTCTTTAATTTGCTGCTCCCATCCATATGCCCCATACGCTGCTCCATAAAGGTTTATGGCCCCATAAGATGCTCCATGGTATATGCCCCGTACACTGCTCCATTATGGTTGAGGCCCCCTTAACATGATCCATTCTATATGCCCCCGTACACTGCTCCATTATGGTTGATGGCCCCCTTAACATGCTCCATTCTATATGCCCCCGTACACTGCTCCATTATGGTTGATGGCCCCCTTAACATGCTCCATTCTATATGCCCCGTATGCTGCTGCTGCTGCAATATAAAAAAAAAAAAAAAACATACTCACCTATCGTCGCTGGGCGCTGAGTGCTGGGGGGCCTGAGCAGGCGGGGACACCGGCGCCCTGTGGGGGTCAGGTGCCGGTATCGCCGCCAGCTCAGGCCCCCCAGCACTTACTATATTCACCGGTCCTCCGTTCCACCGCTGGGCACCGCCATCTTCCCGGTCTCCTGGCTGTGACTGTTCAGTCAGAGGGCGCCGCCGGCGCGCATTAAGCGCGTCATCGTGCCCTCTGCACTGAAGGTCACAGGCCGAGGAGACCGGGAAGATGGCGGCGCCCAGCGGTGGAACGGAGGACAGGTGAATATGGCCGATACTCACCCTCCTGGCGGTCCCTGCTTCTCTGTTGGAGATCGCAGTGTGCGTTCAGTGTGAACGCATACCGCAATCTCCCGGGAGCGTCACTCTGTGAGGCCCAGACTGCGCCGGCGCTTGCGCTTGCGCAGTCTATAAAGGCTTCGGACAGAGTGACGCTCCCAGCGTTATGTTATAGATAATAAAAACAATGCATATCTGTATGCTGTAAGAAAAAGGGGCGCACTAAACCAGAATATGCAAGATATATACAATAGATGTGGAAATATCTCAAGGTGCAACTGTGCAAAAATATAAAAAAAAAATATAAGGATTAAAAATTCTATATTATCTTAAGTGCACAATTACAAAAACCAAAGTGTTAAATATAGTGCATATGGCAAACATATATAAAAAAATGTACACAATTATGTGTCAATGTGTTCACAGCAACCACAATACATCAACAAAATAATAGTAAAGTGCAAATGCACAAATTACACCACCAGATGTCAGTGCACCCTGACGAAGGCAGCATGCCGAAACGCGTGTTGGGGAGGGCGCCCATCCAGGAGACCAGGAATATACCACATTATTGTGTAACTTACTTGATACCATTACTATTATATCTTATCTACTGGCTCTTGATGTTTACTCCTGGTCACTCAACATCCGATGTGGATGCACTGACATCTGGTGGTGTAATTTGTGCATTTGCACTTTACTATTATTTTGTTGATGTACTGTGGTTGCTGTGAACACATTGACAAATAATTGTGTACTTTGGCACTTTTGCACTTTGCTATTTTACATACATAATTTTTTTTATATACAGTATGTTTGCCATATGCACTATACTTAACACTTTGGTTTTTGTAATTGTGCACCTTATATAATATAGAATTGTTTGAATTTTTGAATGTTTAATCCTTATATATTTTTTTATATTTTCGCACAGTTGCACCTTGAGATATTTTCACATCTATTGTATATATCTTACATATTCTGGTTTAGTGCGCCCCTTTTTCTTACAGCATATAGATATGCATTGCTTTTATTATTCTATATAATCCTGTGATCTCAGATCATTTTTAACCTGGTATACCAATATATAAATAAATAATTAAATCATATTTTCTGCATTTCTGGACTTTGAGTTGGCCTTTGCTCTTGCGGTTCTGTGGGGTTTCCTTCTGATTGTCCAATCCTTATCTTGGTCCATTTTTTGCAGTAGTACTAACTTAAGGTGGTGTTTTATTACTATTAATTACTTTTTATTTTGATACATGATACTGTTATAGGACCCCCCCCCCCTTTTGTGTTTGGTACTCTGCATTTTGGTCCCTTTTCTCGTATTTGTTTCTGAGAGAGGAGTAGAGGGGGACATTACGGTTTTGGAAAGGTTAGTAGTCTACATAGGGAAAAGGGGTATGCTGATATGGGGCAGTACGGTGTAATGTGTATGAGGGCATGTGACTATACAGAATGTAGGGGAATAATGTTGTAGTTTCGGATGCACATGTATTGTAGCTGGCACCCTATAAGCAGAATTTGGTAAGTGGTGCATATGGCAGCTTTGTGGTTATCCCACTATTCCAGGCCAGGCAGCATTGACTTTATTTGTATTCTTAGGGTATGTTCACACGTTCAGGATTTCCATCCTTTTTTTTTCCTGACTGTTTTTTAAAAAACTGCAGCTCTTGGCAGAAAACGCAGGTCCTTTTTTTGGTCCGTTTTTGATGCGTTTTTTGATGCGTTTTTTGATGCGTTTTTTTTATGCAGTTTTCTAGCCAGAGTCTGTGTGTTTTCTAGGAATTTTTTTAGGGTTAAAATGGCTGAAAATACCCTAACCCTACCCCTAACCCTACCCCTACCCCTAACCCTACCCCTAACCCTACCCCTAACCCTAACCCTACCCCTAACCCTAACCCTACCCCTAACCCTACCCCTAACCCTAACCCTAACCCTACCCCTAACCCTAACCCTATCCCTAACCCTAACCCTACCCCTAACCCTAACCCTACCCCTAACCCTACCCCTAACCCTACCCCTAACCCTACCCCTACCCCTATTCTAACCTTAGTGAAAAAAAAAAAAAAAAAAAATTCTTTATTTTTTTTATTGTCCCTACCTATGGGGGTGACAAAGGGGGGGGGGTGTCATTTACTATTTTTTTATTTTGATCACTGAGATAGGTTATATCTCAGTGATCAAAATGCACTTTGGAACGAATCTGCCGGCCGGCAGATTCGGCGGGCGCACTGCGCATGCCAGATGCAAGATGGCGGCGCCCAGGGAGAAGACGGCCGGACGGACACCGGGACGCCGGGTGAGTATAAGGGGGGGAGATTAGGGCACGGGGGGGGCATCAGAGCACTGGGGGGGGGCATCGGAGCACTGGGGGGGGGCATCGGAGCACTGGGGGGGGCATCGGAGCACGGGGGGGGGCGGGATCGGAGCACGGGGGGGCAGCCACACTCCGCCCACGCACTTCCGCCCGCTCCCCGCACTTCCTGCTGCAGCGGTTCTGCACATCAAACCGCAGTAAAACCCGCAGATATATTTTTGATCTGCGGGTTTTACTGCGGTTTGGACCTCACAATGGAGGTCTATGGGTGCAGAACCGCTGCGGCTCCGGAAAAAGAATTGACATGCTCCTTCTTTTTTCCGGGAGCTATTCAGCGCGTCTTTTTTTTTACAATTTCCGGACCATGTGCACAGTGTGTCCTGTTTTCCATAGGGTACAGTGTACTGTACCCTGCATGGAAAACAGCTGCGGAACCGCAGCGGCAAAACCGCCGCGGTTCCGCGGTAAAAAACGCACTGTGTGAACATGGCCTTAGGGGGCAGGAAAAGCACCTCATGTTTACCAGTTTTCATTTCTCCCAGTCTTCATAATGGTGAGTGATCACAGAAAATGCCATACCTCCTCATAAGAGGGCAGGTTAAAAGCACATAATGCAGGTATAATGGAAATCGCATAGGTACAGTTATATGAAAAAGTTTGGGCACCCCTATTAATCTCAAGCTTAATGTTTTATAAAAATAGTTTTTTTTGCAACAGCTATTTCAGTTTCATATATCTAATAATTGTTGGACACAGTAATGTTTCTGCCTTGAAATGAGGTTTATTGTACTAATTACAGAAAATGTGCTTACTAACTGAAAGAAATAATGATGCATTCACACACCAACCACTCATAGGGTAGGGTGGTCCCTTGGCATTTATCTGTATCTCTAAGTACGTAAGTATTAAAGGGGTTATCCTGTGATGTGCAGGATAACCGCTTTACAGTATTATGGCCCCACATAGTGCTCCATGCAGTATAATGTTACCACATAGCCTTTCATACAGTATAACTGCCTCCAAATAGTGCTACATAAAGTATAATGGCCCCACATAGTGCTCCATACAGTATAACTGGCCCCATATAGTGCTACTTACAGTAGAATGCCCCCACATAGTGCTCCGTACAGTATAATTGGCCTCAAATAGTGCTACATAAAGTATAATGACTCCACACAGTGCTCCATACAGTATAATTAGCCCCATATAGTTCTACATACAATATAATGACCTCACATAGTGCTCCATACAGTATAATGCCCCCCATAGTGCTCCATACAGTATAATGGGTCCCATATAGTGCTCCATACAGTATAATGCCCTCACATAGTGCTCCATACAGTATAGCCCACATAGTGCTCCATACAGTATAAGTGGCCGCATATAGTTCTACATACAGCATAATGGCCTCATATAGTGCTCCATACAGTATAATGGCCCTACATTGTGCTCCACAAAGTATAATATGCCCCACATAGTGCTCCATACAGTATAATAGCCCCATATAGTGCTCCATATAGTACAATGATCCAATATAGTGCTCTATACACTATAATGGCCCCACATAGTGATCCATATAGTACAATGACCCCACATAGTGCTCCATACAGTATAATGCCCCCCATAGTCCTCTATACAGTATAATGGGTTCCATATAGTGCCCCATACAGTATAATGGCCTCACATAGTGTTCCATACAGTATAATTGGCTACATATAGTTCTGCATACAGCATAATGGCCTCATATAGTGCTCCATACAGTATAATGGCCCCACATTGTGCTTCACAAAGTATAATATGCCTTACATAGTGCTCCATACAGTATAATAGCCCCACATAGTTCTCCATATAGTACAATGATCCCACATAGTAACATAATGCTCCATACAGTATAATGTCCCCCATAGCGCTCCATACAGTATAATTACTCCACATAGTGATCCATATAGTACAATGACCCCACATAGTGCTCCATGCAGTAGAATGTTCCCAATAGTCCTCCATACAGTATAATGGGTCCCATATAGTGCTCCATACAGTATAATGGCCTCTGTTATGACCTGGTGGTTAAGAGCACACGGAATGACCTGATAGTTACCGATAACACAGGACAAGCTCTGGGACGTGGGAACTCTGCTGACCGCAATCCCTAATCCTATCACATACACTAGAAATAGCCGTGGAGCGCTCCTGACGCTCCCTATGCGCCTCGTCACAGCCTAAGGAACTAGCTAATCCTGAAGATAGAAAAATAAGCCTACCTTGCCTCAGAGAAATTCCCCAAAGGAAAAGGCAGCCCCCCCCCCCCACATATAATGACTGAGTAAAGATGAAAATACAAACACAGAGATGAAATAGATTCAGCAAAGTGAGGCCCGACTTACTGAACAGACCGAGGATAGGAAAGATAGCTTTGCGGTCAGCACAAAAACCTACAATAGACCACGCAGAGGGCGCAAAAGGACCCTCCGCACCGACTAACGGTGCGGAGGTGCTCCCTCTGCGTCCCAGAGCTTCCAGCAAGCAAGAAAAATCAAAATAGCAAGCTGGACAGAAAAATAGCAAACAAAAAGAAACACAAGCAGAACTTAGCTTATGCAGGGAAGACAGGTCACAAGAACGATCCAGGAGAGAGCAAGACCAATACTGGAACATTGACTGGAGGCATGGAGCAAAGCACTAGCTGGAGTTAAATAGAGCAGCACCTAACGACTTAACCTCGTCACCTGTGGACGGAAACTCAGAAGCCGCAGCCCCACTCACATCCACCAGAGGAAGCCCATGGACAGAACCAGCCGAAGTACCATTCATGACCACAGGAGGGAGCTTGCCAACAGAATTCAAAACAGTACCCCCCCTTGAGGAGGGGTCACCGAACCCTCACCAGAGCCCCCAGGCCGACCAGGACGAGCCAAATGAAAGGCACGAACCAGATCGGCAGCATGAACATCGGAGGCAAAAACCCAGGAATTATCTTCCTGACCATAACCCTTCCACTTAACCAGGTACTGGAGTTTCCGTCTCGAAATACGAGAATCCAAAATCTTCTCCACCACATACTCCAACTCCCCCTCAACCAAAACCGGGGCAGGAGGATCAATAGATGGAACCACAGGCACCACGTATCTCCGCAACAATGACCTATGGAATACATTATGGATGGAAAAAGAAGCTGGAAGGGTCAAACAAAACGACACAGGATTAAGAACCTCAGAAATCCTATACGGACCAATGAAACGAGGCTTAAACTTAGGAGAGGAAACCTTCATAGGAATATAACGATATGACAACCAAACCAAATCCCCAACACGAAGTCGGGGACCCACACAGCGCCGGCGGTTAGCGAAACGTTGAGCCTTCTCCTGGGACAATGTCAAATTGTCCACCACATGAGTCCAAATCTGCTGCAACTTATCCACCACAGTATCCACACCAGGACAGTCCGAAGACTCAACCTGCCCTGAAGAGAAATGAGGATGGAAACCAGAATTGCAGAAAAACGGCGAAACCAAAGTAGCCGAGCTGGCCCGATTATTAAGGGCGAACTCAGCCAAAGGCAAAAAGGACACCAAATCATCCTGATCAGCAGAAACAAAGCATCTCAGATATGTTTCCAAAGTCTGATTGGTTCGTTCAGTCTGGCCATTAGTCTGAGGATGGAAAGCCGAGGAAAAAGACAAATCAATGCCCATCCTAGCACAAAAGGCTCGCCAAAACCTCGAAACAAACTGGGAACCTCTGTCCGAAATGATGTTCTCCGGAATGCCATGTAAACGAACCACAGGCTGGAAAAACAATGGCACCAAATCAGAGGAGGAAGGCAATTTAGCCAAGGGTACCAAATGGACCATCTTAGAGAAGCGATCACAGACCACCCAAATGACCGACATCTTTTGAGAGACAGGGAGATCCGAAATAAAATCCATAGAGATATGCGTCCAGGGCCTCTTCGGGACCGGCAAGGGCAAAAGCAACCCACTGGCACGAGAACAGCAGGGCTTAGCCCGAGCACAAATCCCACAGGACTGCAAAAAAGAACGCACATCCCGCGACAGACGGCCACCAAAAGGATCTAGCCACCAAATCTCTGGTACCAAAGATTCCAGGATGACCAGCCAACACCGAACAATGAACCTCAGGGATAACTCTACTCGTCCATTTATCAGGGACAAACAGTTTCTCCGCTGGGCAACGGTCAGGTCTATTAGCCTGAAATTTTTGCAGCACCCGCCGCAAATCAGGGGAGATGGCAGACAAAATTACCCCCTCTTTAAGAATACCCGCCGGCTCAGGCAAACCCGGAGAGTCAGGCACAAAACTCCTAGACAGGGCATCAGCCTTCACATTCTTAGAGCCTGGAAGGTACGAAACCACAAAGTCAAAACGGGAGAAATACAGCAACCAACGAGCCTGTCTAGGATTCAACCGTTTGGCAGACTCAAGATAAGTCAAATTTTTGTGATCAGTCAAGACCACCACGCGATGCTTAGCTCCTTCAAGCCAATGACGCCACTCCTCGAATGCCCACTTCATGGCCAGCAACTCTCGATTGCCAACATCATAATTACGCTCAGCAGGCGAAAACTTCCTGGAAAAGAAGGCACATGGTTTCATCACCGAGCCATCAGAACTTCTTTGCGACAAAACAGCCCCTGCACCAATCTCAGAAGCATCCACCTCGACCTGAAACGGGAGCGAAACATCTGGCTGGCACAACACAGGGGCAGAAGAAAAACGACGCTTCAACTCCTGAAAAGCTTCCACAGCAGCAGAAGACCAATTGACCACATCAGCACCCTTCTTGGTTAAATCAGTCAACGGTTTAGCAATACTAGAAAAATTATTGATGAAGCGACGATAAAAATTAGCAAAGCCCAGGAACTTTTGCAGACTCTGCAGAGATGTCGGCTGAGTCCAATCATAAATGGCCTGGACTTTAACAGGGTCCATCTCGATAGTAGAAGGGGGAAAAATGAAACCCAAAAATGAAACCTTCTGAACTCCAAAGAGACACTTTGACCCCTTCACAAACAAAGAATTTGCACGCAGGACCTGGAACACCATTCTGACCTGCTTCACGTGAGACTCCCAATCATCCGAGAAGACCAAAATATCATCCAAGTATACAATCAGGAATTTATCCAGGTACTCTCGGAAGATGTCATGCATAAAGGACTGAAATACTGATGGAGCATTGGAAAGCCCGAATGGCATAACCAGGTACTCAAAATGGCCCTCGGGCGTATTAAATGCTGTTTTCCATTCACCGCCCTGTTTAATACGCACAAGATTATACGCACCACGAAGATCTATCTTGGTGAACCAACTAGCCCCCTTAATCCGAGCAAACAAATCAGGCAGCAGCGGCAAGGGGTACTGAAATTTGACTGTGATTTTATTAAGAAGGCGGTAATCAATACAAGGTCTCAACGAACCATCCTTCTTGGCCACAAAAAAGAACCCCCGCTCCCAATGGCGACGACGACGGGCGAAGATGACCCTTATCCAAGGATTCCTTTACATAACTCCGCATAGCGGCGTGCTCAGGCACAGACAGATTGAACAGTCGACCTTTAGGAAACTTACTGCCAGGAATCAAATCGATAGCACAATCGCAATCCCTGTGAAGAGGTAGGGCACTGGATTTGGGCTCATCAAATACATCCCGGTAATCCGACAAGAACTCTGGAACTTCAGAAGGGGTGGATGATGAAATAGACAGAAATGGAACATCACCATGTACCCCCTGACAACCCCAGCTGGACACAGACATAGATTTCCAATCCAATACTGGGTTATGGACCTGTAGCCATGGCAACCCCAAAACGACCACATCATGCAGATTATGCAACACCAAAAAGCGAATATCCTCCTGATGCGCAGGAGCCATGCACATGGTCAGTTGGGTCCAATACTGAGGCTTATTCTTGGCCAAAGGCGTAGCATCAATACTTCTCAATGGAATAGGATACTGCAAGGGCTCCAAGAAAAAACCACAGCGCCTAGCAAACTCCAAGTCCATCAAATTCAGGGCAGCGCCTGAATCCACAAATGCCATGACAGAATAGGACGACAAAGAGCAGATCAAAGTAACGGACAAAAGAAATTTCCACTGTACCGTACCAATGGTGGCAGACCTAGCGAAACGCTTAGTGCGCTTAGGACAATCGGAGATAGCATGAGTGGAATCACCACAGTAAAAACAATGCCCATTCCGACGTCTGTGTTCTTGCCGTTCAGCTCTGGTCAAAGTCCTATCACATTGCATAGGCTCTGGTTTATGCTCAGATAATACCGCCAAATGGTGCACAGTTTTACGCTCACGTAAGCGATCGATCTGAATGGCCAAAGACAGACTCATTCAGACCAGCAGGTCTGAAATCCCACCATGACATCCCTAAGGGCTTCAGAGAGACCCTTTCTGAAAATTGCTGCCAGAGCACATTCATTCCACTGAGTGAGCACAGACCACTTCCTAAACTTCTGACAATATATCTCTACCTCATCCTGACCCTGACACAGAGCCAGCAAGATTTTCTCTGCTTGATCCACTGAATTTGGTTCATCATAAAGCAATCCGAGCGCCAGAAAAAACGCATCAACATCACACAATGCAGGATCTCCTGGCGCAAGGGAAAATGCCCAGTCTTGAGGGTCACCACGCAACAAGGAAATAATGATCTTTACCTGTTGAACTGGGTCACCAGAGGAGCGGGGTTTCAAAGCTAGAAACAGTTTACAATTATTTTTGAAATTCAGAAACTTAGCTCTATCTCCAGAAAATAAATCAGGAATAGGAATTTTAGGTTCTGACATAGGATTCTGAACCACTAAATCTTGAATGTTCTGTACACTTATAGTGAGATTATCCATCAAAGAGGACAGACCTTGAATGTCCATGTCTACATCTGTGTTCTGAACCACCCAGATGTAAAGGGGAAAAGAAAGACAAAACACAGTGCAAAGAAAAAAAAATGGTCTCAGAACTTCTCTTTTCCCTCTATTGAGAAGCATTAGTACTTTGGGCCTCCAGTACTGTTATGACCTGGTGGTTAAGAGCACACGGAATGACCTGATAGTTACCGATAACACAGGACAAGCTCTGGGACGTGGGAACTCTGCTGACCGCAATCCCTAATCCTATCACATACACTAGAAATAGCCGTGGAGCGCTCCTGACGCTCCCTATGCGCCTCGTCACAGCCTAAGGAACTAGCTAGCCCTGAAGATAGAAAAATACGCCTACCTTGCCTCAGAGAAATTCCCCAAAGGAAAAGGCAGCCCCCCACATATAATGACTGTGAGTAAAGATGAAAATACAAACACAGAGATGAAATAGATTCAGCAAAGTGAGGCCCGACTTACTGAACAGACCGAGGATAGGAAAGATAGCTTTGCGGTCAGCACAAAAACCTACAAAAGACCACGCAGAGGGCGCAAAAAGACCCTCCGCACCGACTAACGGTGCGGAGGTGCTCCCTCTGCGTCCCAGAGCTTCCAGCAAGCAAGAAAAATCAAAATAGCAAGCTGGACAGAAAAATAGCAAACAAAAAGAAACACAAGCAGAACTTAGCTTATGCAGGGAAGACAGGTCACAAGAACGATCCAGGAGAGAGCAAGACCAATACTGGAACATTGACTGGAGGCATGGAGCAAAGCACTAGGTGGAGTTAAATAGAGCAGCACCTAACGACTTAACCTCGTCACCTGTGGACGGAAACTCAGAAGCCGCAGCCCCACTCACATCCACCAGAGGAAGCCCATGGACAGAACCAGCCGAAGTACCATTCATGACCACAGGAGGGAGCTTGCCAACAGAATTCACAACAGGCCTCACATAGTGTTCCATACAGTATAATGGCTCCACATAATGTTTCATACAGTATAATTGGCCCCGCATAGTGCTTCATACAGTATAATGGCCTGTCATAGTGCTTCATACAGTATAATGACCCCACATAATGTTCCATACAGCATAATGGCCCATAGTCCCCCATACAGTGTAATTGCCCTAGATAGTTCTCCATAGAGTATAATGGGCCCCATATAGTGCTGCCTAATGTATAATGGCCTCACATAGTGCTCCATACAGTATAATGGCCCCACATAGTCCTCCATACAGTATAATAGGCCCCACATAGTGCTCCACACTGTATAATGGCCTCACATAGTGTTCAATACAGTATAATGGTCCTCACATAGTGCTCCATACATATATAATGCACCCTACATAGTGCTTCATTCAGTATATTGCACCCCACATAGTGCTCCATACAGTATAATGCCTCCCACATAGTGCTCCATACAGTATAATGGCCCCACATAGTCCTCCGTACAGTAAAGTAGCCCCAAATAGTGCAAATTTGGCCCACAGGCCAGAGTTTGACATATGTGTTCTAGAGAAATTCATATTTGTCTTAACATGTAAATGAGCTGTTAACATCTGTGGGACAGACATAGATCTCCCTGAGAATCTGCCTCCAGAACTTATTAAAGCTCACTTGGTGAGATGTATTCACATAGCTGAAGGTGAGTGTCATGCCGTTAACGGCGATAAAGGGGCAGGACGGCATACTGGGACCCGCACCTGTCCCCGCCACTGGTTTTCCCTTATCTCAGGGGTACCTATGATGGTTAGGAGGCCTGAGTCGCCAGCATATCCCTGTCTCCTGTGCAGACACTATCAGTGGCCCCCTCTCCCCCCAACAATTAACAGGGTATACAGACAAGGTAACTAAAAGTCTCAAACTCACCAAATGCTCACACAACCACAGGCGTAACACAGAGAAGGGAAGAGAAGGAAAAAACTAGGAAGGAAAACAGGTTTAACATGCAACCAAAACAGCAGACACCAATCTCTGTAAATAAACCTCCAAGCTCCTAATACCATGTTCCTTCACTCTCCAAGCCAGGCAGCAGAACTGATCACTGACAATAGCTGTAGTCATGGCTGGGTCTATATAGAGGGGAGATTACAAAATCCACTTCAGCTGAGAGACCCAGCTCTCAGCAACTCAGCAACAAGGTTAACTCCTGCACTGCTGGCACAAAGCAGCCAGGTCAGAATACAGGAGAAGAGTTTCTGTTCTCTGTGTGTGAACGAGGCCCAGAGCGCTGCAGTTCTCTGGAACCTCTCTGTCGCGGTAGCCCCGTGACAGTGAGTGGAACTGTAATAGCCCGGACAACAGGCTATGCTGGACAGCAGAAAAAAGTAAGGCAGGACATTGGAAACATATTACAATCCCAATACAGTCCCAACATAGAGGTGTGTCAAAGTGGACATTAAAGGGGTTATCGACTACTACTATCTTCTCATTCCTCATGTTTGGCCCTGTTAAAATAAAAATGCTTATAAAATAAAGACACTCTAACGGTGTCGGAACTCGCAGTCCCAGGGCTCATGTGAGCTTGATATGTCATGTAAGCCCTGCTCCCATTCAGCGCTGGCATTAATGTCCCCACCTTCTGACAAATCGAACATCAAAAGGATGTCATGGCGCAGCCGCAGCCTTGACTTCCTCTTGATGTTCAATATGTCCGAAGGCGGAGACAGTGAAGCTGGTGCTTGTTGGATGTAGGGTTTGTGTTAGGTAACAATTTCACATGAGCCCCCCGATTGTGAGTGCCAACACCGCTGGAACAATGATAGCACAGGAGGTGAGTATACTGTAGGTGTATTTATATTATTGGGTCCAAACATGAGGAATGAGAAGGGGTTATCCAAGTGGTGGACAACTCCTTTAACAGGCCTTGGTAGATGATGTAATTGAGTAACAACAGGCCACTTTCGAAAACCTGATGTAGCACCCAACAGAGGGTAGAGGCTATACCAGAGATGAGCGACAGGAACCTAACACTACTCTTGTGTACTGTTGTGGATTTACCTTACTCATCCCTGTTTATCCTTCCTATTTAAGCCCTGAATGCCTTTCTGGATTTGACCTTTGACTGACTAACATTTCATTTGCCTGATGTTGTGGATTTTATGTTGGCTAACTCTTGAATGCACGTTTGGTTCTAATTTAGTCATTGTCCCTGTCTCTCTGGTTCTAACCCAGGTTTCTCACTTCTCTTCTTTCAACTCGTGCCACCTGCCAATAGCTGCTCCGTATGCGCAGCCCAGGGGCCCTGACACTGAAGGACAGATTCCGGTATAGGAGTGACAGGGGTGCTTGGGACCTGCTAAGCATAATAGTTTGTGCAAAGTCCGTCTGCTGGTGCCTAGTTAAGTTGACTGATTTCATCAGAATTAGGCAGCACTGGTATCTGGAGCAATTAGAGTTTGGAATGTCTTCCCATAAATGAAAGGAAGATTGGACAGACATCTGAAATGGTTTAGTGAATCCTGCATTGAGCAGAGTGTTGGACATGATGACCCTGGAGGTCCCTTCCAACTCTGCCTTGTTCACATGCTGCCATCAACAATGATTTTATGACCCTTGCTAACAGGGCCGGACTGGGACTAAAATTCAGCCCTGGCATTTGAAGTTACACAGGCCCACTTGTCACATGGTGACTGTATAATATCTTTCTACACTTGTAGGTTACAAGAAGTGAGGGGAGAGTAACACGACCATATAACATATAATTACAGCTGTATCCAGCATTACAGCTCAGTCCTATTTATTGCTTTTAGTTGCAGTACCAAGAACAGCCGCTACTTTACCTACATAACTGGATCTCGTAGATAATGAAGGGATTGATACGACCAAAGGCTGTGAAACCTCATTCTGATGCTCCATAAACTTTGCCTACAGCCACTTTTGGTTCCGCTGCGCAGCACGAGACCCGGTGACTCTGAAGAGCGGTGACATAACTCAGTATCGTCACCACTCTTCAGATATTCCGGGTCTTGCGCTGAGCTCGGCGACTGAAGAGCGGTATTGTTACTACCGTCACAGCTCTTCAAAGTTGCTGGGTCTCGCCAGGTCTGGGCTAGTAGTGGGGGTGTCTGATACATTACTTACACCAGGGATTGATAGCAGCTGACATTACGCAGCTGACATCAACCCTTAAAATCATTGCACATACCAGAATTAAATGCTCTGGCGGCTGGGAAAAGCAGTAGAGTTAGCGCTATTCCCAGGCATCGGGTGCTAACTACAACTGTCATCATCCTTGCCTGGTCTCCCTGAGAAGCATTTCGGTTGTATTTACATGCACTGATCTCAGGCTGCTAAACGAGTGTGATCGACAATACTGAAGTCGTTCGCTTGTTTCCCGGCCTCTTTACACCAACTGAGAAAGAATGAAGGGAACAGAACAATCACAATTACATCAATATGTCCCCATACAGTATCATGTTATCAGCAGCACATCTACAGTTTACACCAGCGATGTGCTGCTGAGAACAAGGATTTCTGTTCCCACATAAACAATCCAATCACTCGATGAATAGGCAGCATTTTGCTTGTTTAGTATAATACACCCCATAGTCCTCCATATATTATAATGTGCACCTCAGTCCTCCAAATAGTATAATACACTCCTAAGTCCTCCATATAGTATAATACACTCCTTATATAGTATAATACACTCCTCAGTCCTCCATATAGTATTATACACTCCACATAGTCCTCCATATAGTATAATACACTCCTCATAGACCTCCATATTAAAATACACTGCAATTCCTCCATATAGTATAATACACCCCTCAGTCCTCCAAATAGTATAATACATTCCACAGTCCTCTAAATAGTATAATACACTCCTCATAGTGCTATATATAGTATAATGCACCGCCATTGTCATCCATGTAGTACAATTCACTTCCCATAGTATAATGCACCCCATAGTTCTTCATATAGTATAATATATTCCCCATAGTCCTCGATACTGTATAATGCAGCCCACATATAGTATAATGATTCTAACCCAGAGTATAATGCAGCCACCCTACAGAATATATTGTAGCCCCTTGAATATAATGTAACCCCTCAGAGAATATAATGCAGCATCCTCATATAGTATAATGCAGCCGCTGCATATATAATATATGGTAACCCCTCATAGATCATAATACAGCCCCCCATAGAATATAATGTAGCCCCTCCATAGAATATAATACAGCACCCCATAGAATGTAATACAGCCCTCCACCATAGAATGTAATGCAGCCAGCCCCCATAGATTGTAATGCTGCCAGCCCCCATAGAATATAATGCAGCCAGCCACCCATAGAATGTAATGCAGTCAGCCCCCATAGAATGTAATGCAGCACGGCCCCCATAGAATGTAATGCAGCACAGCCCCCATAGAATGTAATACAACACAGCCCCCAAAGAATGTAATGCAGCCAGCCCCCATAGAATGTAATGCAGCACAGCCGCAATAGAATCTACTGCAGCACAGCCCCCATAGAATGCAATACAGCACAGCCCCCATAGAATGTAATGCAGCCAGCCCCATAGAATGTAATACAGCACAGCCCCCATAGAATGTAATGCAGCCAGCCCCCCATAGAATGTAATGCAGTACAGCCCCCATAGAATGTAATGCAGTACAGCCCCCATAGAATGTAATACTGTAATACAGCCAGCCCCCATAGAATGTAATGCAGCCAGCCCCATAGAATGTAATACAGCACAGCCCCCATAGAATGTAATGCAGCCAGCCCACCATAGAATGTAATGCAGCACAGCCCCCATAGAATGTAATACAGCCAGCCCCCATAGAATGTAATACAGCACAGCCCCAATAGAATGTAATACAACACAGCCCCCAAAGAATGTAATGCAGCCAGCCCCCATAGAATGTAATGCAGCACAGCCGCAATAGAATCTACTGCAGCACAGCCCCCATAGAATGTAATGCAGCACAGTCCCCATAGAATGCAATACAGCACAGCCCCCATAGAATGTAATGCAGCCAGCCCACCATAGAATGTAATGCAGCACAGCCCCCATAGAATGTAATACAGCCAGCCCCCATAGAATGTAATACAGCACAGCCCCAATAGAATGTAATACAACACAGCCCCCAAAGAATGTAATGCAGCCAGCCCCCATAGAATGTAATGCAGCACAGCCGCAATAGAATCTACTGCAGCACAGCCCCCATAGAATGTAATGCAGCACAGTCCCCATAGAATGCAATACAGCACAGCCCCCATAGAATGTAATGCAGCCAGCCCACCATAGAATGTAATGCAGCACAGCCCCCATAGAATGTAATACAGCCAGCCCCCATAGAATGTAATACAGCACAGCCCCAATAGAATGTAATACAACACAGCCCCCAAAGAATGTAATGCAGCCAGCCCCCATAGAATGTAATGCAGCACAGCCGCAATAGAATCTACTGCAGCACAGCCCCCATAGAATGTAATGCAGCACAGCCCCCATAGAATGTAATGCAGCACAGTCCCCATAGAATGCAATACAGCACAGCCCCCATAGAATGTAATGCAGCCAGCCCCATAGAATGTAATACAGCACAGCCCCCATAGAATGTAATGCAGCCAGCCCCCCATAGAATGTAATGCAGTACAGCCCCCATAGAATGTAATACTGTAATACAGCCAGCCCCCATAGAATGTAATACAGCACAGCCCCAATAGAATGTAATGCAGCCAGCCCCCATAGAATGTAATGCAGCCAGCCCCCATAGAATATAATGAAGCCAGCCCCCATACAACGTAATGCTGCACAGCCCCCATAGAATGTAATACAGCCAGCCCCCATAGAATGTAATGCAGCACAGCCCCCATAGAATGTAATGCAGCCCCCTCAATAGCCCCACAATCCAGTTATCACTCAGTGATATATTTAAAAAAAACACTCACCTCTCCTCGTGCCCAGCGCTGCTCCCGGCTGCAGTCTCAGCAGCTGCAGTCTGCCCGGTCACACAGCAGGTGCGTGATGATATGACGTCATCACACACCCACAGTGTCAGCACCAGGCAGAGCGGGGAATGATGGGAGAGGGAGCGATAGCGGATGCTCTCTCCATCATTGCATTCAACTGTACCGGCGTTTGTAGTTGAATGCGCTGGTGGTGGGGTGAGTCGGGGGGGGAGTCGGCGCTGGCGAGCGGCCCACGACTGCCACCGGCCCTTCTGGCATTTGTCAGAACTGCCCAATGGCCAGTCCGGCCCTGCTTGCTAATGACCCAATCAGCTCATTCATTGGATGATTGGCAGCATGTTTACATGGCCAAATGATCGGGAAGGAGCGCTCCATGGAATATTCACTGAGCTGATTAGTGGCCCATATAAATGCTAGACTGGAGGCAAACCACAAAAAAAAAAAAATAGAATATAATGTAGCCCCTCCATAGAATAAAATACAGCACCCCATAGAATGTAATACAGCCCTCCACCATAGAATGTAATGCAGCCAGCCCCATAGATTGTAATGCAGCCAGCCACCCATAGAATGTAATGCAGTCAGCCCCCATAGAATGTAATACAGCACAGCCCCCATAGAATGTAATGCAGCCAGCCCCCATAGAATGTAATGCAGCACAGCCCCCATAGAATGTAATGCAGCACAGCCCCCATAGAATGTAATACAACACAGCCCCCAAAGAATGTAATGCAGCCAGCCCCCATAGAATGTAATGCAGCACAGCCACAATAGAATGTACTGCAGCACAGCCCCCATAGAATGTAATGCAGCACAGCCCTCATAGAATGTAATGCAGCACAACCCCCATAGAATGTAATGCAGCACAGCCCCCATAGAATTTAATACAGCACAGCCCCCATAGAATGTAATGCAGCCAGCCCACCATAGAATGTAATGCAGCACAGCCCCCATAGAATGTAATACAGCCAGCCCCCATAGAATGTAATACAACACAGCCCCCAAAGAATGTAATGCAGCCAGCCCCCATAGAATGTAATGCAGCACAGCCGCAATAGAATCTACTGCAGCACAGCCCCCATAGAATGTAATGCAGCACAGCCCCCATAGAATGCAATACAGCACAGCCCCCATAGAATGTAATGCAGCCAGCCCACCATAGAATGTAATGCAGCACAGCCCCCATAGAATGTAATACAGCCAGCCCCCATAGAATGTAATACAGCACAGCCCCAATAGAATGTAATACAACACAGCCCCCAAAGAGTGTAATGCAGCCAGCCCCCATAGAATGTAATGCAGCACAGCCGCAATAGAATCTACTGCAGCACAGCCCCCATAGAATGTAATGCAGCACAGCCCCCATAGAATGTAATGCAGCACAGTCCCCATAGAATGCAATACAGCACAGCCCCCATAGAATGTAATGCAGCCAGCCCCATAGAATGTAATACAGCACAGCCCCCATAGAATGTAATACAGCCAGCCCCCATAGAATGTAATACAACACAGCCCCCAAAGAATGTAATGCAGCCAGCCCCCATAGAATGTAATGCAGCACAGTCCCCATAGAATGCAATACAGCACAGCCCCAATAGAATCTAATGCAGCCAGCCCCCATAGAATGTAATGCAGCCAGCCCCCATAGAATATAATGCAGCCAGCCCCCATACAACGTAATGCTGCACAGCCCCCATAGAATGTAATACAGCCAGCCCCCATAGAATGTAATGCAGCCAGCCCCCATAGAATATAATGCAGCCAGCCCCCATACAACGTAATGCTGCACAGCCCCCATAGAATGTAATACAGCCAGCCCCCATAGAATGTAATGCAGCACAGCCCCCGTAGAATGTAATGCAGCCCCCTCAATAGCCCCACAATCCAGTTATCACTCAGTGATATATTTAAAAAAAAACACTCACCTCTCCTCGTGCCCAGCGCTGCTCCCGGCTGCAGTCTCAGCAGCTGCAGTCTGCCCGGTCACACAGCAGGTGCGTGATGATATGACGTCATCACACACCCACAGTGTCAGCACCAGGCAGAGCGGGGAATGATGGGAGAGGGAGCGATAGCGGACGCTCTCTCCATTATTGCATTCAACTGTACCGGCGTTTGTAGTTGAATGCGCTGGTGGTGGGGTGAGTCGGGGGGGAGTCGGCGCTGGCAAGCGGCCCACGACTGCCACCGGCCCTTCTGGCATTTGTCAGAACTGCCCAATGGCCAGTCCGGCCCTGCTTGCTAATGACCCAATCAGCTCATTCATTGGATGATTGGCAGCATGTTTACATGGCCAAATGATCGGGAAGGAGCGCTCCATGGAATATTCACTGAGCTGATTAGTGGCCCATATAAATGCTAGACTGGAGGCAAACCACAAAAAAAAAAAATCGACAATCATGACTTACAAGGGCAGATCGTATAGCTTGATTGACTTGGAACAATCTTCATAAAAAGTAGACCTTGGTGAAACTGGCCACTGACACTGGAAAGGAGCTGTTTAGCATCCCAGATAGCTCAGTAACACAGTCTCTTGGATTACATTCTGACAGTAATGCCTTATCTGCCCAGTAGGGGCGCTGTAGGGACACTGAACACTTGCTTTCTTTATTCCCCACAGATTACCGCCAATGGCAGCAGGGGGGAATCCAGTGATCAGCCAATGAGTGTGGGACCCTTCTACCAAAAAGATATAGTAAAAAAAAAAACAGACAACTCTTTTAGGGCTAGAAACCTCTCTTTTCATGGGTCCTAGAGCTGTATTGTGGTCTGTTCCTTTAATTGATACTGAGCAGTATAATTTAAAGGTGATTTCGATAAGGAAGGAAGTACCATAGTTAGGGTCTCCTTTTACTTCATGACTTATCTATAAAGCTATAACATTGCAATAAGAAAGGTAAAAAGAAATTGGATATTTGCAAACAAATGTAGCAGTTTCACTGTTTATTCTTGTGGAAATACGCTGTATAATGGCAAAAAAAAACATTTACTATTTTACTTGGAATCCTGGTGGATCAGAGGTCAGTTCAATCTATAAAATAAAATGAAGGATGGCTTTTCTACAGGGCCATATAATCTGTCTCCACTTGTGAGACAACCTTATTTACTGCTATGAAGCGCACAGTCATGGTTCTACAAATAGCCTTTAAATAGGATTACTAATTATGGCTGCTGATCTGTAGGCTTGAATCATGCTGTTTACCTGCACCGTCGTCTGTTCTGGGAGAGCCGGAGTAAAAAGACAGCTGCAGACCCGGCATAATCTGTTTTCTCTTACTCGCTGTTCAGACACACATATTATATCTTATCTGCACGCCATCACTAATTGCAAAACATTCTGTCTGCAGAACAACAGCCTTACCGACAATCCACCAAATTATGAACACATATACAGTGGGGAAAATAAGTATTTGATACACTGCTGATTTTGCAAATTTTCCCACCTACAAAGAATAGAGAGGTCTGTAATTTATCGCAGGTACACTTCACCTGTGAGAGACAAAATTTAAAAACATAAAAAATCACATTGTGTGATTTTTAAATAATTAAATTGCATTTTAGTGCATGAAATAAGTATTTAATCACCGACCAACCAGCAAGAATTCTGGCTCTCACAGACCTGTTAGTTTTTCTTTAAGAAGCTTCCTACTCTGCACTCACTACCTGTATTAATTGCACCTGTTCACACACTCAATCACACTCCAACCTCTCCACCATGGCCAAGATCAAAGAGCTGTCTAAGGACACCAGGGACAAAATTGTAGACATGCACCTGCTGGGATAGGCTACAGGACAATAGGCAAGCACAGGTTGGTGAGAAGGCACCAACTGTTGGCACAATTATTAGAAAATGGAAGAAACACAAGATGGTTTGGTTTGGGGCTCCATACAAGATCTCACCTTGTGAGGTAAGGATGATTCTGAGAAAGGTCAGGAATCAGCCCAGAACTACATGGGAGGACCTGGTCAATGACCTGAAGAGAGCTGAAACCAAAGTCTCAAACATTGCTGTTAGTATCACACTAGGCCGTCATAGATTACAATCTGCAGGGCAGGCAAGGTCCCCAGCACATGTCCAGGCCTGTTTAACGTTTGCCAATGACCATCTGGATGATCCAGAGGATGCATGGGAGAAGGTCATGTGGTCAGATGAGACCAAATAGAACTTTTTGTACCAACTCCACTCGCCGTGTTTAGAGGAAGAAGAAGGATAAGTACAACCCCAAGAACCTTTCCCAACCGTGAAGCATGGTGGGGGAAATATCATACTTTGGATGTGCTTTTCTGCAAAGGGGCCAGTACGACTGCACTGTATTGAAGGGAGGATGGATGGGGCCATATATTGTGAGATATTGGCCAACAACCTCCTTCTCTCAGTAAGAGCATTGAAGATGGGACATGGCTGGGTCTTCCAGCATGACAATGACCCACAACACACAGCTAGGGCAGCTAAGGAGTGTCTCTGTAAGAAGTGTTTGAAGCTCCTGGAGTGGCCTAGCCAGTAGTGTAGCTACCAGGGGGGCAGATGGGGCCATCGCCCCAGACCCCACACTCTGAGGGGGCCCACCCAGAGCTACGCAACTGCATCATCGTGTGCACAGCGTCTACTACAGAGTCTGCCTATGGGGGGTATGCCCTATACTATAGAATCTGCCTATGGGGGGATTCCTTATACTACAGAGTCTGCCTATGGGGGTTGCCTTATACTGCAGAGTATGGCTATGGGGGCTGCCTTATACTGCAGAGTCTGCCTATGGGGGCTGCCTTATACTGCAGAGTCTGCCTATGGGGGCTGCCTTATATTACAGAGTCTGCCTATGGGGGATGCTTTATACTACAGAGTCTGGGATTAAAGAGAAAAAGAGACAGACTATATTCCAGAGACCACCAACAAATACCACTAAATAACAAATTTTATTAGAGTCACAAAGCACAAACATTAAAATCAATTAAAACCACACAAAAAAATACCCCATATAGGAATGAGTACCCCCTAAAATAACACATAAGTAGTATAGTTACAGTCATGGCCAAAAGTATTCACACCCCTGCAATTCTGTCAGATAATACTCAGTTTCTTCCTGAAAATGATTGCAAACACAAATTATTTGGTATTATTATCTTCATTTGTCTTAAGTGAAAAAAACACAAAAAGAATTGTCCTAGAGCCAAATTGGATATAATTCCACACCAAATATAAAAAAGGGGGTGGACAAAAGTATTCACACTGTTCGAAAAATCATGTGATGCTTCTCTAATTTGTGTAATTAACAGCACCTGTAACTTACCTGTGGCACCTAACAGGTGTTGGCAATAACTAAATCACACTTGCAGCCAGTTGACATGGATTAAAGTTGACTCAACCTCTGTCCTGTGTCCTTGTGTGTACCACATTGAGCATGGAGAAAAGAAAGAAGACCAAAGAACTGTCTGAGGACTTGAGAAACCAAATTGTGAGGAAGCATGAGCAATCTTAAGGCTACAAGTCCATCTCCAAAGACCTGAATGTTCCTGTGTCTACCGTGCGCAGTGTCATCATGAAGTTTAAAGCCCATGGCACTGTGGCTAACCACCCTAGATGTGGACGGAAAATAAAAATTGACAAGAGATTTCAACGCAAGATTGTGCGGATGTTGAATAAAGAACCCCAACTAACAAACAAAGAAGTTCAAGCTGCCCTGCAGTCCAAGGGTACAACAGTCTCAACCCGTATTATCCGTCGGCATCTGAATGAAAAGGGACTGTAAGGTAGGAGACTCAGGAAGACCCCACTTCTTACCCTGAAAAATAAAAAAGCCAGGCTGGAGTTTGCCAAAACTTACCTGAAAAGGCCTAAAACGTTTTGGAAGAATGTTCTCTGGTCAGATGAGACAAAAGTAGAGCTTTTTGGGCAAAGGCATCAACATAGAGTTTACAGGAGAAAAAAAGAGGCATTCAAAGAAAAGAACACGGTCCCTACAGTCAAACATGGCGGAGGTTCCCTGATGTTTTGCGGTTGCTTTGCTTCGTCTGGCACTGGACTGCTTGACCGTATGCATGGCATTATGAAGTCTGAAGACTACCAACAAATTTTGCAGCATAATGTAGGGCCTAGTGTGAGAAAGCTGGGTCTCCCTCAGAGGTCATGGGTCTTCCAGCAGGACAATGACCCAAAACACACTTCAAAAAGTACTAGAAAATGGTTTGAGAGAAAGCACTGGAGACTTCTAAGGTGGCCAGCAATGAGTCCAGACCTGAATCCCATAGAACACCTGTGGAGAGATCTAAAAATGGCAGTTTGACACTTTTAGATGGCAGTTTGACACTTATAGAAACATACAGGCCATTAACACCCAGAAACTTAAGAAGAACTTGCAGTCCTCATTGGCCCCAATCTTCTCCATCTCATGTCCTGATTCTGCTCTGAAGCATTACAATGAAACCCTGCAAAGTGCCCTGGTGAAGCTGCACCTCCTATACATAGAACAACTCGGCACAGACGGCGACAACCGTGTCACACGCTGCAAACACGTTTCCTGCAGTGGTGCTCCAGGTGCGCAGAACGTCTGTGGAGAAAATCTAATCTACCCGAAGATTTCATCCATTATAAGTTCATGCTAAAAAAATACAATTCTGCCCTTCACCTCTCCAAACAAACCTATTTCAACACCCTCATCACCTCCCTGTCCAATAACCCTAAACGTCTCTTTGACACGTTCCAGTCCCTACTCAACCCAAGAGAGCAGGCCCCAACCACGGATCTCCGCGCTGACGATCTGGCCAATTACTTCAAAGAAAAAATTGACCACATTCGACAGGAAATCATCTCCCAATCTCTTCATACCATGCACTGTCCTCCCTCCCCCACTGCATCTAGTTCACTCTCTGACTTTGAACCAGTTACAGAAGAAGAAGTATGCAGGCTCCTTGCATCTTCTCGCCCGACCACTTGCACCAGTGACCCCATTCCGTCACATCTCCTCCAGTCCCTTTCCCCGGCTGTCACCTCTCACCCAACAAAAATATTCAACCTTTCCCTCACTTCCGGTATTTTTTCCCTCCTCATTTAAGCATGCCATCATACATCCACTGCTTAAAAAACCATCCCTCGACCAAGACTGTGCTGCTAATTATAGACCTGTCTCTAATCTTCCCTTCATCTCTAAACTCCTCGAACGCCTGGTCCACTCCCGTCTTACCCGCTATCTCTCAGATAACTCTCTTCTCGATCCTCTTCAATCTGGCTTCCGCTCTTTACACTCTACTGAAACTGCCCTCACTAAAGTCTCTAATGACCTACTAAATCTAATGGTCCCTACTCCATGCTAATTCTCTTGGATCTCTCTGCAGCATTCGATGCTGTGGATCATCAGCTCCTCCTCACTATGCTCCGCTCCATCGGCCTCAAGGACACCGTTCTCTCCTGGTTCTCCTCCTATCTCTCTGATCGATCCTTCACTGTATGTTTTGCTGGTTCCTCCTCCTCTCACCTTCCCCTTACTGTTGGGGTTCCTCAAGGATCAGTCGTAGGCCCCCTCCTCTTCTCGTTGTATACTGCCCCTATTGGACAAACAATCAGTAGATTTGGTTTCCAGTACCATCTCTATGCTGACGACACCCAATTATACACCTCTTCTCCTGTTATCACGCCGACCTTTTTTAGAAAACACCAGTGATTGTCTTACCGCTGTCTCTAACATCATGTCCTCCCTCTATCTGAAACTAAACCTGTCAAAAACTGAACTCGTGTTCTCTCCCTCTACTAACCTACCTTTGCCTGACATTGCCATCTCTGTGTGCGGTTCCACCATTACTCCAAAGCAACATGCCCGCTGCCTTGGGGTCATACTTGATTCCGAGCTTTCATTTACCCCCCACATCCGATCACTGGCTCGCTCTTCTTATCTGCATCTCAAAAACATTTCTAGAATTCGCCCTTTTCTTGCTTTCGACTCTGCAAAAACTCTTACTGTTTCACTTATTCATTCTCGTCTGGACTATTGTAACTCTCTACTAATTGGCCTCCCTCTTACCAAACTCTCCCTGCTCCAATCTGTCCTGAATGCTGCTGCCAGGATCATATTCCTCACCAACCGTTACACCGATGCCTCTACCTTGTGCCAGACATTACACTGGCTACCCATCCACTCCAGAATCCAGTACAAAACTACTACCCTCATCCACAAAGCACTCCATGGCTCAACACCACCCTACATCTCCTCTCTGGTCTCAGTCTACCACCCTAGCCGTGCCCTCCGCTCCGCTAATGACCTCAGGTTAGCATCCTCAATAATCAGAACCTCCCACTCCCGTCTCCAAGACTTTACACATGCTGCGCCAATTCTTTGGAATGCACTACCTAGGTTAATACGATTAATCCCCAATCCCCACAGTTTTAAGCGTGCCCTAAAACTCATTTGTTCAGACTGGCCTACCGCCTCAATGCATTAACCTAACGATCCCTGTGTGGCCTATTTTAAATAAAAAAACAACGACAAAAAAAAAAACAACATAATCAGGTTCCTCACATCATGTTCTCATACACTTTATGCAGTTAATAGCCCTCTGTGTCTGTACTGCTACATACTTAGGCTGATAACTGGTTAATGCAGCTTTACATCACCCGATCCTTACACTATGGCCGGTCCGAATAACTAAAGCAATTGTTACCATCCACCTCTCGTGTCTCCCCTTTTCCTCATAGTTTGTAAGCTTGCGAGCAGGGCCCTCATTCCTCCTGGCAGGGCCGGCTCCAGGTTTTCGAGGGCCCCGGGCGAAAGAGTCTCAGTGGGCCCCCCTCCCTTTAACACATACCCCGATTTATGATGCACAGATACGGCAGAGAAATGTATAGTACAATGCCAGATTTCACTTCTTACATGAGTGACAGCTATTATAGATTCTGCAGGGTATATATACAGGAGGAAAGGTGCTGTGCAGTGTATATATACAGGAGAGGTGCTGTGCAGTGTATATATACAGGAGGAAAGGTGCTGTGCAGTGTATATATATACAGGAGAGGTGCTTTTCTGTTTTGAGTTTTTCTATGAAACAAAGACTTTTCTACATAAACAACGTTGTTTGGTTTTGCGGCCCCGACAGATCTGTGCTACAAAGTAACAGGCGGCTCGGGCATTAATGAGGGACCTGATGCTGAATCCTTTCCACAAACCCTAATGACCCAATTAGTGCCCCGTCATTAGAAGCTCATTAAACGCCTCCCTGTCCTGAGTAGTCATGTACAGTATGGGGGGATCCTGCAGCCCACCCCCTGACTGCTCCATACCATACACTGCCCTCTGTCGCTCTCACTATTATCTTGTGCATTTCTCTGTCATCGTTACCCCATGTTACACTTGTCACCCCCCACTACAGAGTAGCAGGGCAGCCAATGTCACCCCGTCCCGGACCCTAATGGCAGCAGGAAATGTCTGCTCATCTATTGGGTTGGAACCTGATTTAATCAAGGAATAATGTGGATTTGTTGCCGGTGGCTGCAGGGGAAGGGTTAAGTGATGCCATGTCCTTGGTGGGAGCAGTGGCAGCTGCTGGGACCTGGACAGAGACAACCAATGTTGCTGTGACTGCACAGTGTGACCTGGAGGAGAGAAGCTGAGACTCCGGAGCAGAAATCACCCACATGCCAGCACTGGGCAGAGTCCCTCCAGTCACCAGCCTGGGGCCACGGGGCCCCAACCTACAGCCCACAGCTCAGTTTTATCCATGGCAGCAGCTCCCCTTCCTCCTGGCATCTGGTTTGTTATGATAGGCAATTCAGTAACACAATGTACATAGCGATCAGAGCACATACAGTGATCTGACAATAACCCAAAATAATAGAACGAGCTCTGAGACGTGGGAACTCTGTAGACCGCAATTCCTGATCCTCTCCAAACACAACTAGAGGCAGCCGTGGATTGCGCCTAACGCTACCTATGCAACTCGGCACAGCCTGAGAAACTGACTAGCCTGAAGACAGAAAAATAAGCCTACCTTGCCTCAGAGAAATACCCCAAAGGAAAAGGCAGCCCCCCACATATAATGACTGTGAGTAAGATGAAAAGACAAACGTAGGGATGAAATAGATTCAGCAAAGTGAGGCCCGATATTCTAGACAGAACGAGGATAGAAAGATAACTTTGCGGTCTACACAAAACCCTAAAGAAAACCACGCAAAGGGGGCAAAAAGACCCTCCGTACCGAACTAACGGCACGGAGGTACACCCTTTGCGTCCCAGAGCTTCCAGCAAAACAAATAGACAAGCTGGACAGAAAAAATAGCAACAAATAGCAAAGAAGCACTTAGCTATGCTGAGCAGCAGGCCACAGGAATGATCCAGAGAAACCAAGTCCAACACTGAAACATTGACAGGAAGCATGGAGCAAAGCATCAGGTGGAGTTAAGTAGAGAAGCAGCTAACGACCTCACCAGATCACCTGAGGGAGGAAACTCAGAAGCTGCAGTACCACTTTCCTCCACAAACGGAAGCTCCCAGAGAGAATCAGCCGAAGTACCACTTGTGACCACAGGAGTGAACTCTGCCACAGAATTCACAACACTGGTTAACCCCATTTATGCTGGTCGGATTGTTATCTTTAAGGTTCAGCAATAACCTTCATACAGATGGGAAGGGGTTAAGCTTCTTCCTACCCCACTGGTGCAGGTTTGGTGCAGCATGCATGTATTCTGGGAGAGCTGGGTGGCTGCAGGCTGCACCCCACCAGCTGCTCCTCCAGACATCACCCACACTTTTAGGCAGCGGAGACAGACAGCAGCAGACTGAGCCACAACTGCAACCACTGCTGGACACCATAGCACTCACTCAAGCACTGCTAGGACGGAGCTCCTCCGGAATCTGCCTGATAAACTTCAGCACTGTCTGCAGCCACCCAGGAGGGAGAGCTCTCTCCGCCCACAATGTCACACTGGCTGCCTTCTGTTAACCCCTATGTGTGCCTGCCTGGCTGCACTGACTGAGTGAGAAGATGCTTGTGTCAGAGCTGGCACATAGGGGTTAAGAGAACGCAGCCAGCAGTGACTTTGTGGGGGGAGAGAGCATGTTATCTCCTGCTTTGCTCTCCCAGCTGTATCTATGACAGCATTAGTGGGCCCCCCTCTCTCCCCAGGGCCCCGGCATTTGCCCGCTGTGCCGGGTGCTGACGCCGGCCCTGCCTCCTGGTATCTGTTTGAACTGTATTTCTGTTATGCTGTAATGTCTATTGTCTGTACAAGTCCCCTCTATAATTTGTAAAGCGCTGCGGAATATGTTGGCGCTATATAAATAAAAATTTTTATTATTATTATTATTATTATTATTATTACTTTTGTCTGGCCCATTTTTAGAGTTTCGTGTGAAATGATCAATGTTTTGCTTCATTCTCTTTTGTTTTTTTTTTTAATTTAAGACAAATTAAATGAAGATAACAATACCAAATAATTTGTGTTTGCAATCATTTTCAGGAAGAAACTGAGTAGTATCTGACAGAATTGCAGGGGTGTCAATACTTTTGGCCATGACTGTATGTGACAATGTCCAGTTATACACAAATGATTGCAGAAAATCTGGTCAAAGGTAGGATATAATAAATATATAATAAATAATGGTATATACACAGGGACACTACAAACCAACCATGAGCAGGAAGGTATAAATGACAAGGTGTCAACAAAGCCCATATACTAGTTACCCGCCAAATAGTCCTCCTACCCTTGATGAAGCCACTGTAGTGGCGACATGCGTTGGGTTCCAGCACCTCCTGGATCATAGGTTTGCGTTCATTCTGGTCATGCTCAATAGGTGCACATCTTTTATTATGCTGTGGCTCAGCATTTAGCCTGTTTCCGTTGTAGGGGTTCCACTCACTCAGCTGCGACGGCTAACACTCTGGAGGCATGTTCCTTTAAAGTTCACTGGGTTTATTGCTTCATAAACCATATGGCAAAACAACAGAAAGCAAATAGCCTTTGGTTCAGGCAAAGAAAAACAAGTGTCCAGTTCATCCGGCTCAGTCCTGAAGCCTTAACACACTCAGGAGGGTTTCACCTCCACACATATCTGCTGTGTAAAGCATTAGCCAGTCTTATATAGAGCTAACCACACCCAGTAACCCATCACATGATTAGCCATGTGGTCTGACATCACCACAGGTCCTGAAACACATATATATACAAGATTATGTGCAAGAAAGAAATACTCCGGGCTACATTACAGCAACAAGGCACTTATGTGGCACATACCTCCCATCGACTACACACCCTTTAGCCATGCTACATACCTCCCCCTCTGCCTAAAGCCGTGGGGCTTGGCACTTTCCCCCACTAAACAAGGGATTCTTGATAGGGCATCCGCATTACCGTGCAGCTTTCCGGCCCTATGTTCCACATGGAAACTGAAGTCCTGCAGGGCTAAGAACCAACGGGTGACCCTAGCATTTCTACCCTTCGTTTCCCTGATCCACCTAAGTGGGGCATGGTCGGATATCAGTCTAAATTTACGTCCCAGCAGATAGTACCGTAATGTGTCCACTGCCCATTTTATGGCCAAGCACTCCTTCTCAACGACTGAGTAGTTCTTTTCAGATGAGGACAGCTTCCTACTCAGATAGAGAACAGGATGCTCCTCCCCATATAGTTCTTGGGAAAGGACTGCTCCCACCCCAACATCTGAGGCATCTGTCTGAAGAATAAACTCTTTCTTGAAGTTTGGGGCCATCAGCACGGGTTGCTTACACAAAGCGTCTTTCATTTCTTGGAAGGCTGACTCTGTTTCTTCGGACCACTTAACCATTACTGATTTTGTCCCTTTTAGCAGGTCAGTCAGAGGCGCAGCCATCGTGGCGAAGTTTGGGATGAGCCTCCTGTAATATCCCACGATTCCCAGGAAGGCTTTAACTTGCTTCTTGGAAACTGGTTTTGGCCATGTTTGAATTGCCTCCACTTTACTGATTTGGGGTTTTATTTCTCCATGACGCACTATGTATCCAAGGTACTTAGCTTCTTCTTTACCCAAGGCACACTTCTTCGGGTTTATTGTAAATCCGGCCTCTCTTATAGCATCAAACACCGCTTGGACTTTCTCCAGATGACTCTCCCAGTCCTGGCTAAAGATGACGATATCATCTAGGTACGCAGCAGCGTAGGCCTTATGGGGTGCAAGGACTCTATCCATAGCCCTCTGGAAGGTCGCCGGAGCTCCCTGTAGGCCAAACGGCATCCGGACATACTGGAAGCATCCATCAGGTGTCGAAAAGGCCGTCTTCTCCTTGGCTTCCTGTGGCATGGGGATCTGCCAATACCCCTTTGTCAAATCCAAGGTGGATATATATCTGGCGTGCCCAAGCCTTTCGATGAGCTCATCAACGCGGGGCATGGGATAAGCGTCAAACTTGGAGACCTCATTCAACTTCCGATAGTTGTTGCAAAACCTCCACTCTCCATCAGGTTTTGGGACCAGGACAATTGGGCACGACCAACCGCTCTTGGATTCCTCAATGACTCCAAGCTTCAACATACGCTCCACTTCCTTGGAGATGACTTCTCGACGAGCCTCAGGAATAAGGAATACGATAGGGCTTCACGTTCACCCGCACATGTGGCTCTGTCAGAACCTCGTGCTCTATGACCTTCGTGTGTCCTGGCAACTCTGAAAACAGGTCCCTGTTTTTCTGGAGTAACTCCCGGCACTGCTGTTTCTGGGTCTTCGATAGCGTCTCTGCTATAGTAACCGCTCCAACCTCACCTTCTGGGTTGCTTAACAACGATGGAGTTACTGTCGGCTCTCTCTCTTGCCACGGCTTGATGAGGTTGACATGGTAAACTTGGAATGGTTTCCGTCTTCCTGGTTGGTGAATTTTATAATTTACCTCACCAAGTTTCTCGACAACCTCATATGGCCCTTGCCATTTGGCCAAGAACTTGCTTTCCACCGTCGGAACTAACACAAGAACTCGGTCTCCCGGATTGAACTGCCTCACTCTTGCAGAACGGTTGTAGACCCTGGCCTGAGCTTCTTGTGCCTGGAGAAGGTGATCTTTCACGATAGGCATCACCTTTGCAATCCTCTGCTGCATCAGGGCCACATGCTCAATGACGCTTCTGTGGGGCGTGACTTCGGCTTCCCAGGTTTCCTTGGCTATATCCAGGAGTCCTCGTGGATGTCGGCCATATAGAAGCTCAAACGGTGAAAACCCTGTGGAGGCCTGTAGAACTTCACGAATGGAAAACATCAGATAGGGTAAGAGACAATCCCAGTCTCTACCGTCTTTCTCTATAGCTTTTCTCAGCATGCTCTTCAGTGTCTTGTTAAATCTCTCAACAAGACCATCTGACTGGGGATGGTACACCGAGGTCCTCAACTGGGAGATTTTCAGGGCTTTGCATAACTCCCTCATCACCTTGCTCATGAAAGGTGTACCCTGGTCAGTCAGGATCTCCTTTGGCAGACCTGTCAGGGAAAAGACATGGACCAACTCGCGGGCTATGCTCTTGGAGGAAGAATTTCTCAAGGGAATTGCCTCAGGATAGCGTGTGGCATAGTCCAGGATGACTAATATATACTGATGGCCCCGAGCTGATTTAACTAAGGGACCGACCAAGTCCATGGCAATTCTCTCGAACGGTACCTCAATAATGGGCAGTGGCACAAGGGGGTTCCGGAAATGAGGAGTGGGAGCAGTTAGCTGACATGTAGGGCAGGACCTGCAATAGTTCACTATTTCCCGGTGGCACCCAGGCCAATAGAACCTCTGCATAACCCGTTCCTGCGTTTTTTCCACCCCTAGGTGTCCACCCAAGATATGTGAATGGGCCATGTCCAACACCTTCCGCCTATACGGACCCGGCACTAGCAACTGCTCTACCAACTCCTCCCTTATTTTTGTGACCCGGTACAACAACTCCCCACTCATCAGAAAATGGGGAAATCTTGTGTCTGCCCCTGGCTCCTGTACCACCCCGTCAATAACTGTGACATTATTAAAGGCTTCCCTCAGAGTGGGGTCCCTATGTTGGGCAGTCCCAAAATTTTCACCGGATACCTCTAACTCCAAAATGTCAGATGCTGGGGACACTTCCTCCTCATCCCCAACCAGAACACAAAAAGGAAACCTGTCTGACTCTGGGTGTGGCGACACCCTTCCAGGGTTCATTGGTTCCCTACTCTTGTTAGGGAGCTCAGAACCTTTCCCCCACAAATCCCAAAACAAACAGAAATCCCGGCCAATAATTATAGGGTGCAACAAGTCCTGAACGACGCCGACTATGCGGGATTCAGTGCCACATGCCGTTTCAATGTCCACCCTGGCCATAGGGTAGTCCTTTGCATCACCATGTATGCACCGCACTCCAACCTTCTTTCCCGGGAGCAGGTGAAGAGGAAAAGTGGCCCTCACCAGGGTCACTAGGCTCCCCGAGTCTAACAGTGCCGTTACTGCTCGACCGTTCACCTTTACGGGACACGCTTGAGGTCCCTCGTTGGGCGGAGAGTTCACACTGCAGGCTGGATACGCAAAGTATGAACAACGGCGTCCCATGCTGTAGTCCATCTGCTCAGTGGTTTGGGAACAACGGGCAGCTATATGTCCTGGCCTGTGGCACCTCCAACAAATAATATCACCCGTGGGGACCTTGGGCACCACCTCCCCCGCCCTTTGTGACCTTGGACGCACCACCCCTTTTTGGGACTCAGCTGCCTTCTGGGACCCCCAGTACGGCATGGGCTGCCTCCCGAAGGAGCCTTCCAACCCTTGGTATCTCTCAACCAGTCCGATCAGCTCGTCGGCATTCTGGGGATCACCCTGGGCAACCCAAGACTGTATAGGCCTCAGGAGGGAATGTACAAACCGATCCATCATCACCCGTTCTACCATCTGTGCAGGAGTAGATGACTCTGGCTGCAGCCATTTCTGGACCAGGTGCAACAGATCAAACATTTGGGAGCGAGGTAGTTTGTCCCGGTGATAGGCCCAGCCGTGAACTCGCTGTGCCCTGACAGTCAGTGTCACCCCCAAACGTGCGAGAATCTCGGCTTTCAATTTGTGATACTCTTTGGCATCCTGCAAGGTCAAGTCATAGTACGCCTTCTGGGGTTCTCCCGTCAGGTATGGCGCCAATACCTCTGCCCACTGCTCTGGCGGAAGTTTTTCCCTCTCAGCGACCCTCTCAAACACCGTCAGGAATGCCTCAACATCATCCCCGGGGGTCATTTTCTGCAATGCGCGTCTTACCGTCTTCCGGACGTGGGTGTCATCAGCCAGACCGGGGGTTGGGGCGCTCATCTTGCCCTGGATGGCGGTTGCCAGAAGCTGCATCTGCTGCCGTTGCTCCTGCTGGCTTTGTAGCATCTGCTGCCGTTGCTCCTGCTGGCTCTGTTGTATCTGCTGCATCAACAGCCTGTTGGTCTCTTGCCGCCTTTGCTCCTGCTGGCTCTGCCGTTGCTCCTGCTGTGACTGTAACTGAACCAAGTGTTTCAGCAGGCCCTCCATTTTCCCTGGCGATGCTTGCTGACTTGCAACAGACTTGACCCAGGACATTAAGCAATGGACTTACGTCTCTGCTGGGACCGCTGCCAGCACGTCTCCACCAATTGTAGGGGTTCCACTCACTCAGGTGCGACGGCTAACACTCAGGAGGCATGTTCCTTTAAAGTTCACTGGGTTTATTGCTTCATAAACCATATGGCAAAACAACAGAAAGCAAATAGCCTTTGGTTCAGGCAAAGAAAAACAAGTGTCCAGTTCATCCGGCTCAGTCCTGAAGCCTTAACACACTCAGGAGGGTTTCACCTCCACACATATCTACTGTGTAAAGCATTAGCCAGTCTTATATAGAGCTAACCACACCCAGTAACCCATCACATGATTAGCCATGTGGTCTGACATCACCACAGGTCCTGAAATACATATATATACAAGATTATGTGCAAGAAAGAAATACTCCGGGCTACATTACAGCAACAAGGCACTTATGTGGCACATACCTCCCATCGACTACACACCCTTTAGCCATGCTACACCGTCTATATAACACTTATCTAACTTTTTTGCCATGGCATGTGGTATGACGCATAAGGCTACTGATTTTGTGCTGCCCTGTATATGGTTTAATTGACCTTTATAGCATAGTCTTTATTTATACAGGGCATCTGCTGTGTAATTTTGCATTGAACCTATTTGAAATTATTAAGGACTACGCATGGGATATTCATTTTGTTAGTTATCTAGCTCCAAATATAGCTTACATCTTCTTCGTTATTGTTTGAGTCTATGCCCACATTGGTATGCGGTATGCCTATTTGAGACATGCTATCAGCTTTATTTTGGAGCCTAGTACTGACCAACATATTGGGCCTAAACTGAGATTGGAGTTCCATATGTACTTAAACCTCTGAGGTGCACAACTGGCAAAGGTAACCACCCATGAAACAATTTTGTTTATTATTTGATACTCTTGCAAGACATTTTCCAGCAAACAACCTTTTTTTTCTCTTTCATGTGTGGGTCTTGGAATCACAAATATGTAGTGTGGTCACCCAGAGGACTATATGGCGGGTAACTAGTATATGGGCTTTGTTGACACCTTGTCATTTATACCTTCCTGCTCATGGTTGGTTTGTAGTGTCCCTGTGTATATACCATTATTTATTATATATTTATTATATCCTACCTTTGACCAGATTTTCTGCAATCATTTATGTATAACTGGACATTGTCACATAACTATACTTCTTATGTCTTATTCCAGGGGGTACTCATTCCTATATGGGGTATTTGTTTTTTTTGTGGTTTTAATTGATTTTAATGTTTGTGCTTTGTGACTCTAATAAAATTTTCTATTTAAAGGTATTTGTTGGTGGTCTCTGGAATATAGTCTGTCTCTTTTTCTCTTTAATCCTAGTCCCTATTTTAGGCAGATGCCAGGTTGGTTCCCCTACATTTGTTTACATACTTCTTCAGTGAATTGGAGACGGTGCCCTCCACATGCTTTCTTTTTGTGTATACTACAGAGTCTGCCTATGGGGGCTTCCTTATACTACAGAGTCAGCCTATGGGGAGTGCCTATGGGCACTTGCACCCAGCATTACTATATTATAGAGGGGTGCTTTAGAATTTAGAAGGCACAGAGAACCACACAGCAGGTGCAGTAATAGGGACACATACGGCAGCAGCGGCTCAGTATTGGGGTATCAGGTGCAGTAATAGAGACACATACAGCAGCAGCGGTTAGGTATTGGGGTATCAGGGGCAGTAATAGGGACACATATGGCAGCATTGGCTCAGTATTGGGGTATCAGGTGCAGTAATAGGGACACATACGGCAGCAGTGGCTCAGTATTGGGGTATCAGGTGCAGTAATAGAGACACATACAGCAGCAGCGGTTAGGTATTGGGGTATCAGGGGCAGTAATAGGGACACACGGCAGCAGCAGATCAGTATTGGGGTATCAGGTGCAGTAATAGGGACACATACGGCAGCAGTGGCTCAGTATTGGGGTATCAGGTGCAGTAATAGGGACACATACGGCAGCAGCGGCTCAGTATTGGGGTATCAGGGGCAGTAATAGGGACACATACGGCAGCAGCGGCTCAGTATTGGGGTATCAGGTGCAGTAATAGGGACACATACGGTAGCAGCGGCTCAGTATTGGGATATCAGCTGGATGAGGAGTTTCTGCAGGTTGGGAATAGATGGTGATGGGGCTGGAGTATGAAAAGTGAAATGTGTCTTTGTTGTATTCTCTGCAGGTGAGTTGTAGCTGGAAGAAGTTGTCATGTCGGTCTGGGCCCGATGGAAAAGATGGGAAAAATTAATAATTCCATCAGAAAGGATGTCAGCAGTAAGTCATTATCTGTAACTGTGCTGTGATCTCTTATATGCTCTGTAGGACTGGTATCTACCACTGACCATATGGCGGTAATATCAATGTTGGTCTTTGTATAGAGATTATCTTCAGTAACAGCGCGGTCATCTGCTGAGGTTCTCCTCCACTATTAGGGCGTATCACACAGTTGTAATCAAGGTTACCTGGTTAGGAGCCCACTCAGAAGCTTCACCTCTCCTGAACCAAAACCCTAGCTACGCCTCTGGGTCTAGCCAGTCGCCAGACCTGAATCCAATAGAAAATCTTTAGAGGGAGCTGAAATTCAATGTTTCCCAGTGATAGCCCCGAAATCTGAAAGATCTGGAGAAGATCTGTATGGAGAACTACAGGAAATGTCTGACCTCTGTAATTACAAACAAAGTTTTTTGTACAAATATTAAGTTCTGTTTCTCTATTGTATCAAATACTTATTTCATGGAATAATATGCAAATTGATTATGTAAAACTCATACAATGTGATTTTCTGAATTTTGTTTATATTCTCTTATAGTTGAAGTGAACCTACGATAAAAATTACAGACCTCTCCATTCTTTGTAGGTTGGAAAACTTGCAAAATCGGCAGTGTATCAAATACTTATTTCCTCAATCTAATATATATATATATATACATATATATATATATTAGATGGTAGCCCGATTCTAACGCATCGGGTATTCTAGAATATGTGTTGCGCAGCCCACGTAGTACATTGCGCAGCCCACGTAGTATATTGCGCAGCCTACGTAGTATATTGCACAGCCCACGTAGTATATTGTGCAGCCCACGGAGTATATTGCGCAGCCCACGGAGTTTATTGCGCAGCCCACGGAGTATATGACCTGTCTATTACTGTATGTGTATGTGTGAGCTAATATATACTGCCAGGGGGGAGGGCTTCCTGTTGGCTGGGGATTTATCAGGCTTCCAATTTAGCTTACAAATACTAAGGTAAAAATACTGAGAAAATAACGTGTGAACGAGGTCTAATACAGGAGGAGATGACACACAGATATATACAGGAGGAGATGACACACAGGTATATACTATATACAGGAGGAGATGACACACAGGTACAGTTATATGAAAAAGTTTGGGCACCCCTATTAATCTTAAGCTTAATGTTTTATAAAAATTGTTTTTTTTTTGCAACAGCTATTTCAGTTTCATATATCTAATAACTGTTGGACACAGTAATGTTTCTGCCTTGAAATGAGGTTTATTGTACTAACAGAAAATGTGCAATCTGCATTCAAACAAAATTTGACAGATGCATAAGTATGGGCATCCCACCAGAAGAGTGACATTAATATTTAGTAGATCCTCCTTTTGCAAAAACAACAGCCTCTAGTCGCTTCCTGTAGCTTTTAATGATTTCCTGGATCCTGGATGAAGGAATTTTTGACCATTCCTCTTTACAAAACAATTCCAGTTCAGTTAAGTTTGATGGTCGCCAAGCATGGACATCCCTCTTCAAATGATCCCACAGATGTTCAATGACATTCAGGTCTGGGGACTGGGATGGCCATTCCAGAACAGTGTAATTGTTCCTCTGCATGAATGCCTGAGTAGATTTGGAGCATTGTTTTGGATCATTGTCTTGCTGAAAGATCCATCCCCTGTGTAACTTCAACTTTGTCACTGATTCATGAACATTATTGTCAAGAATCTGCTGATACTGAGAGGAATCCATGCGTCCCTCAACTTTAACAAGATTCCCAGTGCCGGCATTGGCCACACAGCCCCAAAGCATGATGGAACCTCCACCAAATTTTACTGTGGGTAGCAAGTGTTTTTCTTGGAATGCTGTGTTTTTTGGCCGCCATGCATAACGCCTTTTTGTATGACCAAACAACTCAATCTTGGTTTCATCAGTCCACAGGACCTTCTTCCAAAAAGAAATTGGCTTCTCCAAATGTGCTTTTGCATACCTCAGCCGACTCTGTTTGTGGCATGCTGGCAGAAGCAGCTTCTTTCGCATCACTCTCCCATACAGCTTCTCCTTGTGCAAAGTGCGTTGTATAGTTGACCGATGTACAGTGACACCATCTGCAGCAAGTTGATGCTGCAGCTCTCTGGAGGTGATCTGAGGATTGTCCTTGACTGATCTCACCATTCTTCTTCTCTGCCTTTCTAATGTTTTTCTTGGCCTGCCACTTCTGGCCTTAACAAGAACTGTACCTGTGTTCTTCCATTTCCTTACTATGTTCCTCACAGTTGAAATTGACAGGTTAAATCTCTGAGACAGCTTTTTGTATCCTTCCCCTGAACAACTATGCTGAATAATCTTTGTTTTCAAATCATTAGACAGTTGTTTTGAGGAGCCCATGATGCCACTCTTCAGAGGAGATTCAAACAGGAGAACAACTTGCAAGTGACCACTTTAAGTAGCTTTTCTCATGATTGCATACACCTGGCTATGAAGTTCAAAGCTCAGTGAGGTTAGAAAACCAAAAAAAGTGCTTTAGTAAGTCAGTAAAAAGCAGGTAGGAGTATTTAAAACAAGAAAATGATAAGGGTGCCGATACTTCTGCACCTGTCAAATATTGTTTGAATGCAGATTGCACATTTTCTGTTAGTACAATAAACCTCATTTCAAGGCAGAAACATTACTGTGTCCAACAGTTATTAGATATATGAAACTGAAATAGTTGCAAAAAAAAACAATTTTTATAAAACATTAAGATTAAAATTAATAGGGGTGCCCAAACTTTTTCATATAACTGTATGTGTACTTTTATTGTTTTTTTTTTCTTTATTTGCATAAAGAAATGTATTTATTGGAACAATATATTTTTTTTAATTTATTTATTTATTTAGGTTTGTTTTTTTGTTTTTTTTACACATGTAAATATTTTTTTTTTAACTTGCTTACTTTGTCCCAGGGTGGGACATCTGTTATGATCTGGTGGCCTTGGAGCAGCATGAGGCGTACTCTGGAGAAGGTGGAACCTGTACTGACCGCAAACCCTGAACTTAACAGCGCAACTAGAAGTAGCCGTGGGGGGTACCTAACACTCCCTAGACCCCTCGACACAGCCTAAGAAATAACTACCCCTAAAGACAGAACCAGGAAACCTATCTTACCTCAGAGAAAATCCCCAAAGGAAAGACAGCCCCCCACAAATATTGACTGTGAGAGGAGAGGGAAATAACATACGCAGAAATGAAATCAGGATTTAGCATAGGAGGCCATACTAGCTAAAAAGAAAGAATAGAACAGAGTACTATGCGGTCAGTATAAAAACACTAGAAAATATCCACCACAGAAAAATACAAAACACCACATCTGACTAAAGACATGAAGGGTATATCTGCATCTCCAGAGAAATAGCCAGGCTGCAAAAAATCCTTCACAGACTAAGCTGGACAAGACAAAAACATGAAAATGCACAGAACTATAAGGTCCACAGCAGGTGGACAGCAAAAACAAAGCCAGGACTTATCTTTGAAGAAAAGCACAGCAAACAGGAGAGACAAGAAGGGATGTGAATACTCCAAAAACAATGGACAACTGGCACTGACTAAAGGATCAAGCAAGGCTATATAGCCCAGCCCGAATTGCAAAAAATAGATACACCTGATAAATGCTGCGATGCAACTACCGCAGCACTACCACTCATAACCACCGGAGGGAGCCCAAGAGCAGAATTCACAACAGTACCCCCCCTTGAGGAGGGGTCACCGAACCCTCACCAGAGCCCCCAGGCCGATCAGGACGAGCCAAATGAAAGGCACGAACCAAATCATCAGCATGAACATCGGAGGCAACAACCCAAGAATTACCCTCCTGGCCATAACCCTTCCATTTGACCAGATACTGAAGCCTCCGCCTCGAAAAACGAGAATCCAAAATCTTCTCAACCACATACTCCAACTCCCCATCAATCAACACCGGGGCCGGAGAATCAACAGAGGGAACAACGGGCACTACATACTTCCGCAACAAAGATCTATGGAACACATTATGGATGGAAAAAGAGGCTGGAAGGGCCAAACGAAAAGACACTGGATTGATAATCTCAGAAATCCTATAAGGACCAATAAACTGAGGCTTGAACTTAGGGGAAGAAACCTTCATAGGAACATGACGGGAAGACAACCAGACCAAATCCCCAACCCGAAGCCGGGAACCAACACACCAACGACGGTTAGCAAAACATTGAGCCTCCTCCTGAGACAACACCAAATTGCCAACCACATGAGACCAAATCTGCTGCAGCCTGTCAACCACAGAATCCACACCAGGACAATCAGAAGGCTGAACTTGCCCTGAAGAAAAACGAGCATGAAAACCAAAATTACAAAAAAAAAGGCGAAACCAAGGTAGCAGAACTAGCCCGATTATTAAGGGTAAACTCGGCCAATGGCAAGAAAGCCACCCAATCATCCTGATCAGCAGACACAAAGCATCAAATAAGTTTCCAAAGTCTGATTAGTTCGCTCGGTCTGGCCATTTGTCTGAGGATGAAATGCGGAAGAAAAAGACAAATCAATGCCCAGCCTAGCACAAAAGGCCCGCCAAAACCTAGAAACAAACTGGGAACCTCTATCGGACACAATATTCTCCGGAATGCCATGCAAACGAACCACATGCTGAAAAAACAACGGAACCAAATCAGAAGAGGAAGGCAATTTAGGCAAAGGTACCAAATGAACCATCTTAGAAAACCGGTCACAAACCACCCAGATAACCGACATCCTCTGGGAAACCTGAAGATCTGAAATAAAATCCATAGAAATATGCGTCCAAGGTCTCTCAGGGACCGGCAAAGGCAAAAGCAACCCACTAGCGCGGGAACAGCAAGGCTTAGACCGCGCACAAATCCCACAGGACTGCACAAAAGAACGCACATCCCGCGACAAAGAAGGCCACCAAAAGGACCTACCAACCAAATCTCTGGTACCAAAAATCCCAGGATGGCCAGCCAACACAGAACAATGAACCTCAGAAATCACTTTGCAAGTCCATCTATCAGCAACAGTTTCCCCACTGGACAGCGGTCAGGTTTATCAGCCTGAAACTCCTGAAGAACCCGTCGTAAATCAGGGGAGATGGCAGAGAGAATCACCCCTTCCTTCAGAATGCCGACCGGCTCAAGAACCCCAGGGGAATCAGGAAAAAAACTCCTAGAGAGGGCATCCGCCTTAACATTCTTAGTACCAGGAATGTACGAGACCACAAAATCAAAACGGGAGAAAAACAGGGACCATCGAGCCTGTCTAGGATTCAGCCGTTTGGTAGACTCAAGGTAAATCAGATTCTTATGATCAGTCAGGACCACAATACGGTGCTGGCCCCCTCAAGCCAATGTCGCCACTCCTCAAATGCCCACTTCATAGCCAACAACTCCCGATTGCCAACATCATAATTGCGTTCCGTAGGCGAAAACTTCCGAGAAAAGAAGGCACACGGTTTCATCAAGGAACCATCAGAATTCCTCTGAGACAAAACGGCCCCTGCCCCAATCTCAGACGCGTCAACCTCAACCTGAAATGGAAGAGAAACATCCGGCTGACGCAACACAGGGGCAGAAGTAAATCGGCGTTTTAGCTCCTGAAAGGCAGAAACAGCCACAGAGGACCAATTCGTCACATCAGCGCCTTTCTTCGTCAAATCAGTCAGAGGTTTATTTTTAGCCAATGGTGTAGCATCAATGCCACTTAACCCCTTAGCGACCGCCGATACGCCTTTTAACGGCGGCCGCTAAGGGTACTTAAACCACAGCGCCGTTAATTAACGGCGCTGTGGAAAAAGTAAATAGTGCCCCCCAGAGTCAGATTTTCTCCGGGGTCTCGGCTGCTGGGGGTAGCCGAGACCCCAGAGAACTTGATTCGGGGGGGTTTTTACCCACCCCGCTTTTGCGATCGCCGGTAATTAACTGTTTACCGGCGATCACAAAAAAAAAAAAAAAAGCGATTTCTTTTTAATTTCTCTGTCCTCCGATGTGATCGCACATCAGAGGACAGAGAAAAGGGGAGAAAAGGGGTCCCAGATAGCCCCCCGATACTCACCTGTCTCCCCCGATGCTCCTCGTGGCTCCCGGTGGGCGCCGCCATCTTCAAAATGGTGGGCGCATGCGCAGTGCGCCCGCCGGCCGGCCCCGGGAGAATCTTTGGGGTCTCGGCTACCGGGGGTAGCCGAGACCCCAAAGAGCATGATCGGGGTCGGTTTTACCGACCCCTGTTTTGCGATCGCCGGTAATTAACTGTTTACCGGCAACCGCAAAAAAAAAAAAAAAGCTAAGTGTAATTCTCTGTCCTCTGATGTGATCGCACATCAGAGGACAGAGAAATAGGGGGATTCGGGGACCCTATCATACTTACCGGTGTCCCTGGGTCCTCCTGCTGCTCCTCCTGGCCGCCGGCGTCTTCTGGGGAAAAGAAAATGGCGGGCGCATGCGCAGTGCGCCCACCATCTGTCTCCATCTGCCGGCCGGCAGGAGAAGAGCAGTTGGGGCTAAAATTAGGGTTAGGGTTAGGGGTAGGGTTAGGGGTAGGGTCAGGGGTAGGGTTAGGGGTAGGGCTAGGGGTAGGGGTAGGGTTAGGGCTAGGGTTAGGGGTAGGGTTAGGGCTAGGGTTAGGGCTAGGGGTAGGGTTAGGGCTAGGGTTAGGGCTAGGGGTAGGGTTAGGACTAGGGTTAGGGTTAGGGGTAGGGGTAGGGTTAGGGTTAGGGCTAAATTTAGGGTGAGAGTTGGGGCTAAATTTAGGGTTAGGGTTGGGGCTAAATTTAGAGTTAGGGTTGGCGCTAAATTTAGGGTTAGGCTTCTTTCACACTTACATCAGTACGGGGCCGTCGCAATGCATCGGCCCGACATACCGACGCACGTTGTGAAAATTGTGCACAACGTGGGCAGCGGATGTAGTTTTTCAACGCATCCGCTGCCCAATCTATGTCCTGGGGAGGAGGGGGCGGAGTTACGGCCACGCATGCGCGGTCAGAAATGGCGGATGCGACGTACAAAAAAACGTTACATTGAACATTTTTTTGTGCCGATGGTCCGCCAAAACACTGATCCAGTGCACGACGGACGCGACGTGTGGCCATCCGTCACGATCCGTCGGCAATACAAGTCTATGGGCAAAAAACGCATCCTGCGGGCACATTTGCAGGATCCGTTTCTTGTCCAAAACGACGGATTGCGACGGATGCCAAACGACGCAAGTGTGGAAGTAGCCTTAGGGCTAGGGTTAGGGTTGGGGCTAAAGTTAGGGCTAGGGTTGGGGCTAAAGTTGGGGTTAGAGTTGGGATTAGGGTTAGGGTTTGGATTAGGGTTGGTATTAGGGTTAGGGTTGGCATTAGGGTTACGCTTGGGATTAGGGTTAGGTTTGGGATTAGGGTTAAAGTTAGGGTTGTGATTAGGGGTGTATTGGGATTAGGGTTAGGTTTGAGGTTAGGGTTGAGATTAGGATTAGGGGTGTGTTGGATTTAGGGTTTTGATTAGGGTTATGGTTAGGGTTGACATTAGGGTTGTTTTGGGGTAAGGGTTGTGATTATGGTTAGGGTTAGTGATTAGGATTATGGATCAGGTTGGGATTAGGGTTAGGGGTGTGTTGGGGTTAGGGTTGGAGCTAGAATTGGGGGGTTTCCACTGTTTAGGTACATCAGGGGGTCTCCAAACACAACAGCCAATTTTGCGCTCAAAAAGTCAAATGGTGCTCCCTCCCCTCTGAGCTCTGCCGTGCGCCCAAACAGTGGGTTACCCCCACATATGGGGCATCAGCATACTCGGGATAAATTGGAAAACAACTTCTGGGGTCCAATTTCTCTTGTTACCCTTTTGAAAATAAAAACTTGGGGGCTACAAAATCCTTTTTGTGGAAAAATATATATATATTTTTTTTATGACTCTGCATTATAAACTTCTGTGAAGCACTTGGGCATTCAAAGTTCTTACCACACATCTATATAAGTTCCTTGGGGGGTCTAGTTTCCAAAACGGGGTCACTTGTGGGGGGTTACTACTGTTTAGGTACATCAGGGGCTCTGCAAACGCAACATAATGCCCAAAGACCATTCTATCAAAGTCTGCATTCCAAAAAGGCGCTCCTTCCCTTCCGAGCTCTGCCGTGCGCCCAAACAGTGGTTTACCCCCACATATGGGGCATCAGCATACTCAGGATAAATTGGACAACAACTTTAGTGGTCCAATTTCTCCTGTTACCCTTGTGAAAATAAAAACTTGGGGGCTACAATATCTTTTTTGTGAAAAAAATTTTTTATTTTATTTTCACGACTCTGCATTCTAAACTTCTGTGAAGCACTTGGGCATTCAAAGTTCTCACCACACATCTAGATAAGTTCCTTGGGGGGTCTAGTTTCCAAAATGGGGTCACTTGTGGGGGGTTACTACAGTTTAGGTACATCAGGGGCTCTGCAATCGCAACATAATGCTCAAAGACCATTCTATCAAAGTCTGCATTCCAAAAAGGTGCTCCTTCCCTTCCGAGCTCTGCCGTGCGCCCAAACAGTGGTTTACCCCCACATATGGCACATCAACGTACTCGGGATAAATTGGACAACAACTATTACAGTCCAATTTCTCCTGTTACCCTTGTGAAAATAAAAACTTGGGGGCTACAATATCTTTTTTGTGGAAAAAAAAAATATTTTTTATTTTCACGACTCTGCATTCTAAACTTCTGTGAAGCACTTGGGCATTCAAAGTTCTCACCACACATCTAGATAAGTTCCTTGGGGGGTCTAGTTTCCAAAATGGGGTCACTTGTGGAGGGTTTCTACTGGTTAGGTACATCAGGGGCTCTGCAAACGCAGCATAACGCCCGCAGACCATTCTATCAAAGTCTGCATTCCAAAACGTCGCTCCTTCCTTCCGAGCTCTGCCGTGCACCCAAACAGTGGATTACCCCCACATATGGGGTACCAGCATACTCAGGACAAATTGGACAACAACTTTTGGGGTCCAATTTCTCTTGTTACCCTTGTGAAAATAAAAACTTGGGGGCTAAAAATCTTTTTTGTGGAAAAAAAAAATATTTTTTATTTTCACAACTCTGCATTATAAACTTCTGTGAAGCACTTGGGCATTCAAAGTTCTCACCACACATCTAGATAAGTTCCATGGGGGGTCTAGTTTCCAAAATGGGGTCACTTGTGGGGGATTTCTACTGTTTAGGCACATCAGGGGCTCTCCAAACGTGACATGGCGTCCGATCTCAATTCCAGCCAATTCTACATTGAAAAAGTAAAACGGCACTCTTTCTCTTCCAAGCTCTGCGGTGCGCCCAAACAGTGGTTTACCCCCACATATTGGGTATCGACGTACTCAGGAGAAATTACACAACAACTTTAGTGGTCTAATTTCTCCTGTTACCCTTGTGAAAATAAAAATTTGTGGGCAAAAAGATCATTTTTGTAGAAAAAATGCGATTTTTTTTTTTCACGGCTCTACATTATAAACTTCTGTGAAGCACATGGGGGTTCAAAGTGCTCACCACACATCTAGATAAGTTCCTTAAGGGGTCTAGTTTCCAAAATGGGGTCACTTGTGGGGGGTTTCCACTGTTTAGGCACATCAGGGGCTCTCCAAACGCGACATGGCGTCCAATTTCAATTCCAGCCAATTCTACATTGAAAAAGTAAAACGGCGCTTCTTCACTTCCAAGCTCTGCGGTGCGCCCAAACAGTGGTTTACCCTCACATATGGGGTTTCGACGTATTCAGGAGAAATCGCACAACAACTTTTGTGGTCTAATTTCTCCTGTTACCCTTGTGAAAATAAGAATTTGTGGGCGAAAAGATCATTTTTGTGTAAACAAAAGCAATTTTTTATTTTCACGGCTCTACGTTATAAACTTCTGTGAAGCACTTGGGGGTTCAAAGTGCTCACCACACATCTAGATAAGTTCCTTAAGGGGTCTAGTTTCCAAAATGGTGTCACTTGTGGGGAGTTTCCACTATTTAGGTACATCAGGGACTCTCTAAACGTGACATGGCGTTCGATCTCAATTCCAGCCTATTCTGCATTGAAAAAGTCAAACGGCGCTCCTTCACTTCCAAGTTCTGCGGTGCGCCCAAATAGTGGTTTACCCCCACATATGGGGTATTGGCGTATTCAGGAGAAATTGCATAACAAAATTTATGGTTACATTTCTGTTTTTACACTTGTGAAAATAAACAAAATGGTTCTGAATTAAGATGTTTGCAAAAAAAAGTTAAATGTTCATTTTTTCCTTCCACATTGTTTCAGTTCCTGTGAAGCACGTAAAGGGTTAATAAACTTCTTGAATGTGGTTTTGAGAACCTTGTGGGGTGTAGTTTTTAGAATGGTGTCACACTTCATTATTTTCTATCATATAGACCCCTCAAAATGACTTCAAATGTGATGTGGTCCCTAAAAAAAATGGTGTTGTAAAAATGAGAAATTGCTGGTCAACTTTTAACCCTTATAACTCCCTAACAAAAAAAAATTTTGTTTCCAAAATTGTGCTGATATAAAGTAGACATGTGGGAAATGTTATTTATTAACTATTTTTCGTGACATATCTCTCTGATTTAAAGGCATAAAAATACAAAGTTTGAAAATTGCAAAATTTTAAAAATTTTCGCTATATTTCTATTTTTTTCATAAATAATCGCAAGTAATATCAAAGAAATGTTACCACTATCATGAAGTACAATATGTCACGAAAAAATATTCTCAGAATCAGTGGGATCCATTGAAGCGTTCCAGAGTTATAACCTCATAAAGTGACAGTGGTCAGAATTGCAAAAATTGGCTCGGTCATTAAGTACCAAATTGGCTCTGTCACTAAGGGGTTAAAGGAATAGGGTTCTGCAACGGCTGCAAGGGTAAACCACAACGTCTGGCAAATTCTAAGTCCATTAAGTTCAGAGCGGCGCCTGAATCCACAAATGCCATAACAGAAAATGATCATAATGAGCAGATCAAGGTCACAGATAATAGAAATTTAGGTTGTACAGTACTGATGGTAACAGAACTAGCGATTCTCTTAGTACGTTTAGGGCAATCAGATATAATATGAGCAGAATCACCGCAGTAAAAACAAAACCTATTCTGACGCCTGAATCTTTGACGTTCAGCTTTAGACAAAATCCTATCACACTGCATAGGCTCAGGGCTCTGCTCAGAGGACAACGCCACAGTGTGCACAACTCTGCGCTCGCGCAAGCGCCGATCAATCTGAATGGCCAGGGACATAGAATCACTCAGACCAGCAGGCGTGGGAACCCCACCATAACATCTTTAACGGATTCAGAAAAACCCTTTCTGAAAATTGCCGCCAAGGCATCCTCATTCCATTTAGTCAGTACAGACCATTTTCTAAATTTCTGGCAATACGATTCTGCCGCTTCTTGACCTTGACACAGGTCCAGCAAGATTATCTCAGCTTGATCCACAGAATTAGGCTCATCATACAATAACCCCAATGCTTGAAAGAAAGAATCAACATTAAGCAAAGCAGGATTGCCAGTTTCCAGGGAAAATGCCCAATCCTGTGGGTCACCACGCAGCAGGGATATGATTTTAACCTGCTGAATGGGATCACCAGAAGACCGGGGTCTCAATGCAAAAAACAGTTTACAGTTATTTTTGAAACTCAAAAATTTGGATCTGTCACCAAAGAATAAATCAGGAGTGGGAATCCTAGGTTCTAAGGCAGGAGTCTGAACAATATAGTCTGAAATACCCTGTACCCTAGCAGCAAGCTGATCCACACGAGAAACTAACTCCTGAACACTCATGTTATTACTAGGTTCCGTAGCCACCCAGAGATAAAGAGGGAGGAACAGACCAAACAGGCTAAGGAAAAAAAATGGCTCAAAATCTTTCCTCCCTTCTTCTGAGATGCAATTAACTCATTGTTGGCAAGTTGTACTGTTATGATCTGGTGGCCTTGGAGCAGCATGAGGCGTACTCTGGAGAAGGTGGAACCTGTACTGACCGCAAACCCTGAACTTAACAGCGCAACTAGAAGTAGCCGTGGGGGGTACCTAATACTCCCTAGACCCCTCGACACAGCCTAAGAAATAACTACCCCTAAAGACAGAAACAGGAAACCTATCTTGCCTCAGAGAAAATCCCCAAAGGAAAGACAGCCCCCCACAAATATTGACTGTGAGAGGAGAGGGAAATAACATACGCAGAAATGAAATCAGGATTTAGCATAGGAGGCCATACTAGCTAAAAAGAAAGAATAGAACAGAGTACTATGCGGTCAGTATAAAAACACTAGAAAATATCCACCACAGAAAAATACAAAACACCACATCTGACTAAAGACATGGAGGGTATATCTGCATCTCCAGAGAAATAGCTAGGCTGCAAAAAATCCTTCACAGACTAAGCTGGACAAGACAAAAACATGAAAATGCACAGAACTATAAGGTCCACAGCAGGTGGACAGCAAAAATAAAGCCAGGACTTATCTTTGAAGAAAAGCACAGCAAACAGGAGAGACGAGAAGGGATGTGAATCCTCCAAAAACAATGGACAACTGGCACTGACTAAAGGATCAAGCAAGGCTATATAGCCCAGCCCAAATTGCAAAAAATAGATACACCTGATAAATGCTGCGATCCAACTACCGCAGCACTACCACTCATAACCACCGGAGGGAGCCCAAGAGCAGAATTCACAACAGACATCATGGCATAGTGTCAGATCGCTGATCTGACACTTTGCACAGCACTGTGTCATATCAGCGATCTGACAGGCAGTGCTGCAGACTTGCCGACACCTGCTCTCAGCAGGCTCTTGCAAGCCACCTCCCTGCAGGACCCAGAAGGACCCCCGAGGCCATCTTGGATTCGGGGCCTGCAGGGAGGAGGACGGAGGAGACGCTCGGAACAACGCGATCACATCGCGCTGTTCCTAGGGTCTCAGGGAAGCTGCCTCCCTGCACGATGCTTCCCTATGCTGCCGGAACGCTGCAATCATGTTTGATCGCAGTGTTCCAGGGGTTAATGTGCCGGGAGCGGTCTGTGACCGCTCCTGGCACATAGTGCCGTGCCGGATGTCAGCTGTGATAATCAGCTGACACGAGGCCGCAATCAGCTGCGCTCCCCCCGTGAGCACGGCTGATTGGTGATGACGTACTATCCCATCGGTGGCCATAGGGGCCAGAGCACCTCGACGGGATAGTACGTCTAAAGTCAGAAAGGGGTTAAGAAACGCTAAAAGAAATCAAGAACAAAAAATGTGATAGTCAGTAATGGTTACTTTTTTTAATCAAGCATAGGGGGAAAATTATGGAATCACTCAATTCTGAGGAAAAAATTATGGAATCATGAAACACAAACAAAAAACACTCCAACACATCACTAGTATTTTGCGGCACCACCTCTGGTGTTTATAACAGCCTGCAGTCTCTGAGGCATAGACTTAATGAGTGTCGCACAGTACTCTTCATCAATCTGGCTCCAACTTTCTCTGATTGTTATTGTCAGATCAGCTTTGCAGGTTGGAGCCTTGTCATGGACCATTTTCTTCAACTTCCACCAAAGATTTTCAATTGGATTGAGATCCGGACTATTTGCAGGCCATGACATTGACCTTATGTGTCTTTTTTCAAGGAATGTTTTCACAGTTTTTGCTCTATGGCAGGATGCATTATCATCTAGGAAAATGATTTCATCATCCCCAAACATCCTTTCAATTGATGGGATAAGAAAAGTGTCCAAAATATCAACATAAACTTCTGTATTTATTGAAGATGTAATAACAGCCATCTCCCCAGTGCCTTTACCTGACATGCAGTCCCATATTATCAATGATTGTGGAAATTTGCATGTTCTCTTCAGGCAGTCATCTTTATAAATCTCATTGGAACCGCACAAAACAAAAGTTCCAGCATCATCGTCTTGCCCAATGCAGATTTGTGATTCATCCACGATTGCTTTTCCTTAGCCCATTGTAACCTTTTTTTTTGTTGTTTAAGTGTTAATGATGGCTTTCGTTTAGCTTTTGTGTATGTAAATCCCATTTCCTTTAGGTGCTATCTTACAGTTCGGTCACAGACGTTGACTCCAGTTTCCTCTCATTCGTTCCTCATTTGTTTTGATGTATATTTCCTGTTTTGGAGACATATTGCTTTGAGTTTCCGGTCTCTTGACGCTTTGCTGTCTTCCTTGGTCTACCAGTATGTTTGCCTTTAACAACCTTCCCATGTTGTTTGTATTTGGTCCAGATTTTAGACACAGCTGACTGTGAACAACCAACATCTTTTGCAACATTTCGTGATAATTTACCCTCTTTTAAGAGTTTGATAATCCTCTCCTTTGTTTCAATTGACATCTATCGTGTTGGAGCCATGATTCATGTCAGTCCACTTGGTGTAACAGCTCTCCAAGGTGTGATCACTCCTTTTTAGATTCAGACTAACGAGCAGATCTAATTTGATGCAGGTGTTATTTTTGGGTATGAAAATTTACAGGGTGATTCCATAATTTTTTCCTCAGAATTGAGTGTTTCCATTATTTTCCCCCTATGCTTGGGTAAAAAAAACAACCACTACTGACGACCACATTTTTTGTTGCTGATTTCTTTTAGTGTTTCTTAAAACCAGAAAGTTGCCATTTGAAATGACTATGGTTTTGGGCCATGTCTGTGATCTGCTTTTTTTTCTACAAAATTAAATAACCGAATGAACATCCTCCAAGGTCGGTGATTCCATAATTTTTGCCAAGGGTTGTATATATGTGTGTATATATATATATATATATATATATATATGTACAGTGCCGGCAAAAAAAATCTTTACAAGACTGCCAAATAGCAAAACCGGCTGAGCTGCACATAGCAACCAATCAGAGGGCAGCTTTCGCTTTACCAGAGAAGTGAAAACTGAGCGTTGATTGGTTGATATTTGCAACAAAGCCAGCTTTAATATTAGACAGTTTCTTATTATCTCCCCCATTGTGTACACTTTTAAAAAGTGAAATTATGATGTGGATTTTATATGGTTTTTTTTCCTGCGCAAATGTAAAGATTTTTTTTGCCGGCACTGTATGTGTGTGTATATATATATATATATATATATATATATATATATATATATATATATACATAGAGTACAGACCAAAAGTTTGGCACACCTCATTTAAAGATTTTTCTGTATTTTCATGACTATGAAAATTGTACATTCACAATCTTGAAGGAGTTCCAAGCACTTGTTGGTCCTTTTGCCTTCACGCTGCGGTCCAGCTCACCCCAAACCATTTCGATTGGGTTCAGGTCTGGTGACTGTGGAGGCCAGGCCATCTGGTGTAGCACCCCATCACTCTCAGTTCTTGGTCAAATAGCCCTTACACAGCCTTGGAGGTGTGTTTGGGGTCATTGTCCTGTTGAAAAATAAATGATGGTCCAACTAAACGCAAACCGGATGGAATTTCATGCAGCTGCAAGATGCTGTGGTAGCCATGCTGGTTCAGTATGCCTTCAATTTTGAATAAATCCCCAACAGTGTCACCAGCAAAGCACCCCCACACCATCACACCTCCTCCTCCATGCTTCACGGTGGGAACCATGCATGTAGAATCCATCTGTTCACCTTTTCTGCATCGCACATAGACACGGTGGTTAGAACCAAAGATCTCAAATTTGGACTCATCAGACCAAAGCACAGATTTCCACTGGTCTAATGTCCATTCCTTGTGTTCTTTAGCCCAAACAAGTCTCTTCTGCTTGTTGCCTCCTTAGCAGTGGTTTCCTAGCAGATATTTTACCATGAAGACCTGCTGCGCAAAGTCTCCTCTTAACAGTTGTTGTAGAGATGTGTCTGCTGCTAGAACTCTGTGTGGCATTGACCTGGTCTCTAATCTGAGCTGCTGTTAACCTGCGATTTCTGAGGCTGGTGACTCGGATAAACTTATCCTCAGAAGCAGAGGTGACTCTTGGTCTTCCTTTCCTGGCAGCGCCCCAGGGTCCTGGTCATTGCAGTAATTTAATTCTCCTCTAGGGGGGGAGTGGTGTTACGTTTGGAGACAAAGAAGGACAACCACATCCAGGTATCACAAACATGCATCACAGGAGGGGAACAGCCCTACACAGGCTGCCTCCTTCTGAGGCGCAGGATCCCGGTAGCCGGAACACCGATGGAGCAACGATCCTTTATGCCTTGCTCCAGAGACCGGCAGGACAGCTAATTTCACGTTACCTGTCAGCCCCTACACCCAGGAGGCAAGGTGGCACCCCATAGAGGCTGGGGCATGATAGAGTACCCTGTAAAACGCCTCAAGCCACCGGTCATATGGGTTTGTCCTATCCACCTGGGGGACAGAGAGAGAGAGACATAACATCTACAACATCTGTGAGGACCTTATGAGAAGCTTAGCAGTAAGGGACTACAACAAACCGGCCGGACTCTGTCTGCCCTGTGATCTGGTGCTCTGGACTGTGGTTGCTGAAGCCTTCAGTAAAGGTAAAGAGACTGCAACCTTGTGTCCTCGTTCTTCACTGCGCCTCTCACCATCCACATACTGGGGAGCCCCGGGGACATACTTCACCTGTGGGAAGGTATACCATCTAGCAGCCATAACATCACCCCAGCGGACGCCTTAAAGCAGCGTCGGTCACACTGACCGAATATCACAGGTGGCGTCACGAACATTATCTCTTTAAAGACCTTTCCCTTTTACACGGACATCCCAGGGCCACGGACCGGGTCAGCCACCGTGACATCCACTGTGAACCGAAAGACCCGGTACCGAGTACCCCACTGCCCTTGGGTGCGATCCAGTCCTCATGTGAGACAGTTTCTTTGTAGCGTTTGATGGTTTTTGCAACTGCACTTGGGGACACTTTCAAATTTTTCCCAATTTTTCGGACTGACTGACCTTCGCCGGGCACTGACTACAGGGGAATAGGGAGGGACTAATCGGACTGTGGCCGTCGCTGATTGGTTGCGGAAGCCATGACAGGCAGCTGGCGAGACTAATCAGCGACTTGGATTCCATGACAGACAGAGGCCGCGACCAATGAATATCCGTGACAGAAAGAAGGATAGACAGAAGGACAGACAGAAAGACGGAAGTGACCCTTAGACAATTATATAGTAGATATATATATACAGTACAGTGAAAAGGTTTCAGACAGATATTGAAAAAATGTGTCAAATTAAGAAATCTTTCAAAAATAGAAGTGTTAATGGTTTATTTTTAGCAATCTACTATATAATTGTCTAAGGGTCACTTCCATCTTTCTGTCTGTCCTTCTGTCTGTCACGGATATTCATTGGTCACGGCCTCTGTCTGTCATGGAAATACAAGTCGCTGATTGGTCGCGGCAAAACAGCCACGACTGCGGCAAAACAGCCACGACTGTGCAATCAGCGATGGGCACAGTCCGGCGGCAAAATGGCAGCACGGTGGCTCAGTGGATAGCACTGCAGCCTTGCAGTGCTGGAGACCTGGGTTCTAATCCCACCTTGGACAGCATCTGCAAGGAGTTTGTATGTTCTCCCTGTGTTTGCGTGGGTTTTCTCCGGGCACTCCGGTTTCCTCCCACATTCCAAAGACATACTGATAGGGAATTTAGATTGTGAGCCCTGTCGGGGACAGTGATGATGATGTGTGCAAACTGTAAAACGCTGCGGAATATGTTAGCTCTATATAAAAATAAAGATTATTAATGGCAGTGTTAACCGACCGCTCTATGCCGCAGTGTAACGCACTCGGTTAACGCTGCTATTAACCCTATGTGACCAACGTTTTACTATTGATGCTGCCTATGCGGCATCAATAGTAAAAAGATCTAATGTTAAAAATAATTAAAAAAATTAAAAATCGTTATATACTCACTGTCCGTCGGCCCCTCGGATCCACAACAGGCCTTTCCCGCTCGTGACGCTCTGGTAACCGGTCCATGCTGCGATCTCGCGAGATGATGACGTAGCGGTCTCACAATGCACTCTTGAGACCGGAGCGCAAGGAGCGTCGGTAACCGCTTCGCTTGGATCCGGGGGCTCCGGAAGGTGAGTATATAACTATTTTTTATTTTTATTCTTTTTTTTAACAGGGATATGATGCCCGCATTGCTATATATTACATGGGCTGTGCAATATACTACGTGACTGGGCAATATACTACGTGACTGGGCAACGTGGCTGGGCAATATACTACGTGACTGGGCAATATACTACGTGGCTGGGCAATATAGTACGTCACTGGGCAATATACTACGTTACTGGGCAATATACTACGTGTCTGTGCAATATACTACGTGACTGGGCAATATACTATATGGCTGGGCAATATACTACATGACTGGGCAATATACTACGTTACTGGGCAATATAGTATGTGGCTGGGCAATATACTATGTGACTGGGCAATATACTACGTAACTGGGCAATATACTACTTGGCTGGGCAATATACTATGCAACTGGGCAATATACTACGTGGCTGGGCAATATAGTACGTGGCTGGGCAATATACTACATGACTGGGCAATATAGTACATGGCTGGGCAATATACTATGTGACTGGGCAATATACTACGTAACTGGGCAATATACTACGTTACTGGGCAATATACTACGTGACTGGGAAATATAGTACGTGGCTGGGCAATATATTACGTGACTGGGCAATATACTACGTGGCTGGGCAATATACTACGTGGCTGGGCAATATTCTGCGTGACTGGGCAATATACTACGTGACTGGGCAATATACTACGTGGCTGGGCAATATACTACTTCACTGGGCAATATAGTACGTGGCTGGGCAATATAGTACGTGGCTGAGCAATATACTACGTGACTGGGCAATATACTATGTAACTGGGCAATATACTACGTCGCTGGGCAATATACTACGTTACTGGGCAATATACTATGTGGCTGGGCAATATACTACGTGGCTGGGCAATATACTACGTGGCTGGGCAATATACTACGTGGTTGGGCAATATACTTCTTGTCTGGGCAATATACTACGTGGGCTGTGCTATATACTACGTGGACATGCATATTGTAGAATACCCGATGCATTAGAATCGGGCCACCATCTAGTTAATAAAGTACTGAGGGAATGAACTAAAGGTATATATGAGCTACATCATTATTTGGTCTGACCGCCCTTTGCTTTCTTCTAGGCACTTGTCACTTATACACACAATACTTGAAGGAAGTTGGCAGAAGGTTGTTCCAGACATCTTAGAGAACAAGCCACAGATCTGTGAATGTCACTTGTACAAATCCTTGTGTCTCTCCATGTGATCCAAGATGCTGAGATCAGGGCTCTTTGGGGCCGGATCATCACTTCCAGGACTCCTTGTTCTTCTTGACGCTGAGGATATTTCTTGATGACATTGGCTGGATGTTTGGGGACATTGTCCAGTGGCAGAATAAATGTGGAGGCGATCAGACGCCTCCCTGATGGTGATGTGTGATGGAGAAGTATCTGCCTGTATTTCTCAGCATTGAGGACACCAAGAAATGGGCAACATTGAGGATGGTGGACGCAATGGTCGGGCGAGGAAAAGGCGCAGAAGATGAAAAATATAATATCCTTACATTACTTCAAAACCAGAATCTCTGGTCTAGCTACAGAACTAGAACAGAGATTAAGAGCCCGGACCTCTATTCTAACATCTGAGTGTGACCTCACAAATGCTCTTCTAGATGAAGGGGCAAAAATTCTCACAGACACCTCCAAAATCTTGTAGAAAACCTTCCCAGAGTGGAATCTCAGTATAAATGAGTATACCCCCTTTGAAAAGCAAGGTTTTTGTAAATATCAAGCTGAACACTTTCCAAAATTTTGATAGCAGTGAGTTTCATTGAACATTTTTTTTAACACAAATCATGAAAGTAAGGTTAATGAGAACCTGTCAGCAGGATTTAGCACTATAAAGTAAAGGTATGGTAATAATGGCTCCATTGCACTGATTAAATTCGTACTTTTGTTGAAGGGATCCGATCAGTGGTTTTATTTTAATCATGTTTTTAAGTTTTCTTTTTTTGACGTCTTCTGTGCATCAGGGCGGGCCTGAGAAGTTGGGTCTTCCTCTGCTCCGGCTCCTACATCTGCCTCCTGATTTCCATGGGTTGCTGTTTATTCAGTGACTAGCCTCCATTTTGTATTTTCACACCATCATTGGGTGAGCAGCGTATGCGCAGTATGAGATTTCACATCAGGTGTTTTGGTCTTATATAAAATGGCACATGCGCTGATCGAGATCTGACCGGGAGGTTCCTCTCAGTTTCTGATCCAAAAACCTATGCTAGCACAAAAAAAAGGATTCAGAGATCCTCCAAAAATTCCCAAAAATAGCAAAAAAGGCAGAGATGCTTACCTGCCTAGGCATCAGAACAAATGCATTATCAGGATGCAGTGGACCCATGTGGTTAAGATGGCGGCATTTTTTTTTTTTTTTGCATTTTTTCGGGGTGCAGTTGGGCCCACTCTGTCTTGTAAACTGTGGTGTCTGTTCACATGGGATGCATCTTAATAGCGCTGGGCAGCCCGCCTGAGCTAATAGAACGGCGTTACTAATAGGCTGTTGACCTGGATGCTGTGCATTCCCATTGTGTGAACAGCGCCACATACAAGTCTCTAATGTGCAGTCATATGCCAAGCAGCCAACCCCTCCATTAATTTGGTAGGTTGTGAGTGGCTGCCTTATTGGTATTTCTGCACCTGTGTAGCCGCCATCTTAACCACATAGGTCCACTGCATCCAGATAATGCATTTGTTCGGAGGCCTAGGCAGGTAAGCATCTCTGCCTTTTTTGCTATTTTTTGATCCAAAAAAACTCTCAAAAATTTCTGTGTGCACATAGCCACTAAGTGAAAATACCTGAAGGATGCTCCAAAAACATGCCTAGGTGTTTTCTTAGCTTTCCCATTGGTTTGTACTGTAAACTATTGGGCTTCTTTCTAGTGGAAATGTGTGTAGAATGGTCAGGTCACTTTTTTTTGTCCGTTTGACATTTTTGGAAATCTAAAGTGGTTAAAAAACTGAACATATGAACAAGTTGCTTTTACATAGAAATGAACAGGAAGAGTCTTTCAAGTGTTTCTGTACAATTTTCTGGATGATATCTGCTCCATAAAATGCCTCAGAAAGCTCAGTGTGAATATAGTTCCTCGAGCTGCTGAGCTTTGTCCTCACCCACAACTTTTTTTATCTTTAAGGATTCTTTCTATCTCTAGAGACACGGAATGGCCATGGGTATGGCTTGCATGCCTTCGTATGCCAATCTCTTGGCTTCCTGGGAGAGATTCATCTTTGGTGACTAGGGCACGGGGCTGCTGACCATGAGCTGTGTTGGTATAGATATATAGATGACATTCCTGTCTTGTGGCACAGCAACTTGAGAAACTTATGAACCATCTGAATACAAATACACGTACTATCAGGTTGACTTATAGATACAACCCTAGAAAGGTCGACTTCCTGGACATCAGTCTGGAGATTGAAGAAAGATCTTATATCCAGACTGATGTATTCAGAAAGTCAACCTCAGTCAATTCTTTGATAGATGCAGATTCTGCCCATAGTCCAGTCACCGGTTGGACAGTTTCTAAGAATGAGTTGGATTTCTACCTCTAATGACAAATTCGATGCACAGACCAGTGACTTGGAAATACAATTTGAGCAGAAGGCGTACAGTTGGGAAAATCTAAACATGGATACAATAGAGTAAAAACTACCCCTTGGAGTCAACTCTTATATGAAAATAAGAACAGAGAGAAGAGTGATGATAAGATCAGATTCATTTCTGCTTTTAACCACGAGTGGACAGTTAAAAGGGCGATTGTTGCCAAACATTGGGCTATACTTAAGACTGAACCTTCCCTGGGACCTTACCTGGGCAGGTCACTCACCATTGATGACACCTAGGAGATCCAAAAATCTCAAGGAAATCTTAGTTAAAAGTCGCTATGTCCCAGAAAAATTGAATCCCTTTGACCCAAGGGGACCAATTCTTGGATGCTTCACCTGCGGCCACTGTCTTGCCTGCGCCAGTGTCCTCCATTGCATCACATTCGACTCAGCAGGAGGTGATAAACATTTTCAAATTCAACATCACATATCATGTAGCAGCATGAATGTGATCTGTTACACTACATGTAGCTGCCCATTGACACATGTGAGCCTTACATCTAGAGAACTTAGAGTTAGTGTACGAGACATGTGCAGGACATTGGCGCGGCCAAGACAGTGGCCGTCCCTTCTGATTTAAAAACAATCCCTCAGCATTTTAAGGTCTACCATGGGTATGATCCAAAGTCATTCATGGTAAGGGGTGTGCATGTGATCCATACTGGGATAAGAGGAGGAAATATAAAAAAAACCTGCTAGCTCAACGAGAAGCTAAATGGATCATGGCATGAGACACAATGACCCCAAATGGTCTGAATGAATCACTCAACTTCACCTCATTTCTTTTTTGGTATCTATATAATAATTCCTCCACCATTTTAAATGGATGTTTTAATTTAAGCCCTTACCTTTTGTGTCTACTTACTTCTCTTCTAAGTTTTTTTAGTTGAAATTATTTTGAATGGATGCATGCAAAGAACCCTCATCGGCATCTGACTGAAGATAACCCAAGTGGATGTCTATTTGAAATATGTACTGTATATATTTATTTAGAAATGATGTCCTGCAGTTACATCATTGAAGCCTTATATCCACTTGATATAATCTAGGTGGGGATAGTATACATTGTTGATATAGACATATGTTTATGCACCCTATGATAGTTTGCAACCATAATTTAGTGACACTTCTTTTCCTGTGGGTCTGTGGCGCGCGTATCGCCGCTGTCTATCTTGCTGTGTCACCAGGCATCCTTATGTCTGTTGTGCATGTGCGGGAGCTTTGGTACCCGCCATGCTCCCATGCATGCACAGCCTGGACTTGATGGCTGGGTGGCGGTTGTGGAATGTAGCTTTCATGACGCACATGCATCGTGGGAACAGTCCCATTGGATGGCTGGTGATCACATGAACCTCCATGTGACCAGACACCATGGATATAATAAGGTCATGTTAGGCGACATGTACACAACCTCCCCTTGAGAAAGCAAGGATAAAACTATGCGAAACGCGCGTCGGGGATCATGTCATCTGTTTGCTGATAGCTTGATTCTTCTTGTCATGCATGGGTAAGTTATACTGCCAACAGTTACATACTTGTTATGGCCACTTGGCATAAGATAGTATATTAGGAATGCTGCTGATTCTTCTTCATGCTTACAAGTAGTTACCATCTTTTCAATTCCTTATTGGCTGGCAATTTAAGCATTTCCCCATGCATGTGTTGACTATTCCCCTGTAATTATTACACTAATCACACCACTTAGTTTGGAGACACCTGTTGATACACGTGTGTAGGGGTTATGTTAGCCAATTTGCTTATTAATAAAAATTGACCTTTTTCAACCATCACACTCCGTAGTCTCCTTGTTTATATATCAGTGTGAATAGAGCCTAAGACACCAATACGGTATTGAGCTTTTGATTTCCATCCTTTCCTTCAGATCTGTGTCCATCTGCTGTAAAAATAAAAAAAAATTCAGTTTTTGATGCGATTTTCACAATTTCCTGACAAAAACTTAAGGCTATGTAAAAAAATGGTTACATTTGGCACACAATGCAGAAATTTAGTACGTTACCGCCAAAATAAAGGAATCATACATGTACCGCCCTGGCATAAATAAGGTTAAATGGAGGCCATGCTAAAAAAATAAATTGGTATATTAAGACGCATTTATTGAGATGTTTCAGAACCACCAACCACAGAGCGGCTTTCTTTTACCGGAGCTGTTTAACAAAATGAAAGCTCAGTAATGATTAGTTGATTTGGACAATTGTCAGATGGACGCTTTTCATAAATTATTATTTTATTATTATACATTTTTATAGCGCCATTTATTCCATGGCGCTTTACATGTGAACGGGGCAAATATAGACAAGTACAATAAACATGAGTAAAACAAGGCACACACAAATACAGGAGGAGAGAGGACCTGGCTCACAGTCTACAGGGGATGGGTGAGGATACAGTAGAAGAGGGAGAGGGTAGAGCCGGTCATGCGGCGGTTCAGTAGACTGGGGATCACTGCAGGTTGTAGGCTTGTCGGAAGAGGTAGGTCTTCAGGTTCCTTTTGAAGGTTTCCGTGGTAGGCGAGAGCCTGATGTGTTGGAGTAGAGAGTTCCAGAGTATAGGAGAAGCAAGGGAGAAGTCTTGGATGCGGTTGTGGGAGGAAGAGATGAGAGAGGAGCAGAGAAAGAGATCATGAGACGATTGAAGGTTGCGTGTACAGTCATGGCCAAAAGTATTGACACCCCTGCAATTTTGTCAGATAATACTCATTTTCTTCTTGAAAATGATTGCAAACACAAATTCTTTGGTATTAATATCCTAATTTAATTTGTCTTAAATGAAAAAACACAAAAGAGAATGAAGCAAAAAGCAAAACATTGATTATTTCACACAAAACTCCAAAAATGGGCCAGACAAAAGTATTGGCACCCTCAGCCTAATACTTGGTTGCACAACCTTTAGCCAAAGTAACTGCGACCAACCGCTTCCGGTAACCATCAATGAGTTTCTTACAATGCTCTGCTGGAATTTTAGACCATTCTTCTTTGGCAAATTGCTCCAGGTCCCTGATATTTGAATGGTGCCTTCTCCAAACTGCCATTTTTAGATCTCTTCACAGGTGTTCTATGGGATTCAGGTCTGGACTCATTGCTGGCCACCTTAGAAGTCTCCAGTGCTTTCTCTCAAACCATTTTCTAGTGCTTTTTGAAGTGGTGTTTTGGGTCATTGTCCTGCTGGAAGACCCATGAACTCTGTGGGAGACCCAGCTTCAGGGCTGCCACTAGAAATTTCAGGGCCCCATACTGGCAAAATTTTCGGGGCCCCCTTGAGACTCCGCCCAGGCTCCACCCCAGCCCCGCCTCCACGCTCCACCCCTCGAACTGTCCACAGACCCACCGCTCTCTCTTGGAAAAACTCCACTTCTCACCTATCACACATCAACAGTTCCCATCACCAGATCATAAATATAGCCAGCAGCTTTTGTTTTGGCCAAAAGATTTTTTAAGCCGCCACCATAACATGGTAGACACTTTTGGCCGGGCCCTACTCTACTGTAACCTATTAAATATTTGCTAAAATATGCAATACAATTTAGGTATATTTTTATTTATTTTTCAATTTTTAAAATGACCAATAATATCACATACAAGGAACAAATACCGCTACACCATGACCAGATGACATATTACCACCACAGTGATCGAATAATATCACATACAAGGAACAAATACCGCAACACCATGTCCAGACCACATATTACCACCACATAGTGACTGAATACTACAATTCTGATCAGTAATTAAAAAAAAGCACCATACTATCACCATAAGTGCCATTATACACAGGAGATCTGTACTTAGTATGCAGTGTCTGTGTACAGATAATACAGTGATCACTAGTGAAATTATACACAGGAGCTCTGTATACAGTATACAGTGTATAGTGTCAGTGTATAGGTAACACACTGACTCACCAGTGACGTCTCTAGGTGAAGTCCTTCATCTTTCATCCAGCACAGACTGCCATCATTTAATCCAGCCAGGACTTCTCTCTGCAGGAAATAACACAGTTATCTCGAGCTCCGCTTGTAGAATACATTACTTAATTTTTCCCACCTTCTACATTACACCACATGAAGAAAAAGAGGCGACATAGTGTCACTCTACACAGTAACAGGACCGCCCCCCATTTAAAACCGTGTCCTCAAAAAATAAAATAAATACATCACTGCAGTAATAATATCCCTAAATTAGCCCCTATGGTAATAATATTCCCCATCCTGGCCACCGTGTGTCTCATTCCTGGCGTCAGCCACATGTTCTCCCATCCTGCCCTCATGAGTATCCATTCTGCCCCATATGATCTCCCCATCCTGCCCCATATGATCGCCCCATGTGATCTCTCCATCCTGCCCCATCTTTCTCCATCATATCCATCCTGCCCCATGATCCTGCACGATCTGTCTCCACTCTCCAATCATGCCCCATGTCTCCATTCTGCCCCCTATGTCTCCAACCATGCCCCCATGTCTGAAATCCAGCCACTTGTCTCCAATCATGCCCCCTGTGTCTCCATTCTGCCCCATCTGTCTCCAATCATGCCCTGTATCTCCATTCTGCCCCGTGTCTCGCATTCTGCCCCAATTTCCAGCATTCTGCCCCAATGTCCAGCATTCTGCCCCCGGGTCTCACAGTCTGCCCCTGTGTCCAGCATTCTGCCCCGTCACTGTGTCCAGCATTCTGCCCCAGTGTGTCCAGCATTCTGCTCCACTGTGTCCATGTCCATAGCATTTCTGCCCCACTGTGTCCAGCATTTCTGCCCCACTGTGTCCAGCATTTCTGCCCCACTGAGTCCAGCATTTCTGCCCCACTGTGTCCACTGTCCAGCATTTCTGCCCCACTGTGTCCAGCATTTCTGCCCCACTGTGTCCAGCATTTCTGCCCCACTGAGTCCAGCATTTCTGCCCCACTGTGTCCAGCATTTCTGCCCCACTGAGTCCAGCAATTCTGCCCCCCCCCTCCGGACCCCCCTGGATCGCAGCTCACAAAGAAAAAAAAAAACAAGAGTTCTTACCTGGCCAAGCTCCTGCGCCGGGTGAAGCTCCCTCCAGGCTCCACACAGACGCACTCGCCGGGCCCGGCAGCTGACAATGACGTCAGACGCCGGCGACGCCGGCGAGTGCGCACTGCGGCCCTATTCAGCCGCCAGCCTCAGACTGGCTGACGGCTGTTAACTATAGTCAATAGTGTGCCGCAGCACCTGCAGGGGGGGCCCGGTGAGCAGATGAGACGGGGCCCGATGCGGGCCCCCTCTGCTCACCGGGCCCCATATGCCAGTCACGGCTGTAATGCCCTGATGGCGGCCCTGCCCAGCTTTCTCACACTGGGCCCTGCATTATGCTGCAAAATTTGTTGGTAGTCTTCAGACTTCATAATGCCATGCACACGGTCAAGCAGTCCAGTGCCAGAGGCAGCAAAGCAACCCCAAAACATCAGGGAACTTCCGCCATGTTTGACTGTAGGGACTGTGTTCTTTTCTTTGAATGCCTCTTTTTTTTTTCCTGTAAATGCTATGTTGATGCCTTTGCCCAAAAAGCTCTACTTTTGTCTCATCTGACCAGAGAACATTCTTCCAAAATGTTTTAGGCTTTTTCAGGTAAGTTTTGGCAAACTCCAGCCTGGCTTTTTTATGTCTCGGGGTAAGAAGTGGGGTCTTCCTGGGTCTCCTACCATACAGTCCCTTTTCATTCAGACGCCGACAGATAGTATGGGTTGACACTGTTGTACCCTCGGACTGCAGGGCAGCTTGAACTTGTTTGGATGTTAGTCGAGGTTCTTTATCAAACATCCGCACAATCTTGCGTTGAAATCTTTTGTCAATTTTTCTTTTTCGTCCACATCTAGGGAGGTTAGCCGCAGTGCCATGGGCTTTACACTTCTTGATGACACTGCGCACGGTAGACACAGGAACATTCAGGTCTTTGGAGATGGACTTGTACCCTTGAGATTGCTCATGCTTCCTCACAATTTGGTTTCTCAAGTCCTCAGACAGTTCTTTAGTCTTCTTTCTTTTCTCCATGCTCAATGTGGTACACACAAGGACACAGGACAGAGGTTGAGTCAACTTTAATCCATGTCAACTGGCTGCAAGTGTGAATTAGTTATTGCCAACACCTGTTAGGTGCCACAGGTAAATTACAGGTGCTGTTAATTACACAAATTAGAGAAGCATCACATGATTTTTCTAACAGTGCCAATACTTTTGTCCACCCCCTTTTTTATGTTTGGTGTGGAATTATATCCAATTTGGCTTTAGGACAATTCTTTTTGTGTTTTATCATTTAAGACAAATTAAATGAAGATAATAATAACAAAGAATTTGTGTTTGCAATAATTGTCAGGAAGAAAATGAGTATTATCTGACAGAATTGCAGGGGTGTGAATACTTTTGGCCATGACTGTAGGTAGGTACCGGGAGAAAATGTCACAGATGTATGGAGGAGTCAGGTTGTGAATTTCTTTGTATGTCATTGTTAGTTTTTTGAACTGTCGCCTCTGGGCAATAGGAAGCCAGTGAAGGACCTAGCAGAGAAGAGAGGCTGGGGAGTAATGGGGAGACAGGTGGATTAGTCGGGCAGCAGAGTTTAGGATGGATTGGAGTGGTGCCAGAGTGCTAGAGGGGAGGCCAGAGAGTAGGAGGTTACAGTAGTCGAGGTGGGAGATGATAAGGGCATGTACTAGTGTTTTTGTGGTTTCAGGTCAAGGAATGCACGGATCCGGGAAATTTTTTTGAGTTGGAATCGGCAAGTGGAGTCAAGGGCTAGGATATGTGGCTTGAAAGAGAGAGTAGAGTCAAGGATCACCCTGAGGCACCGAGCGTGCGGGATCGGGCAAAGTGAGCAGCCACTGACATTGATGGATAGTTCGGGTGGAGAGGTAGAGTGAGGTGGGGGAAAGATGATGAATGGAGTCCATTAGGACTTATTTTATCAAGCCTGGCTAATAGAAAAAAAAAGCCCATAGTAACCAATTACAGTACAGCTCTCATTTATCAAAGTTGTTTGAAAAAATGAACACTCTGCTTTATTTGATCACTCCTACAAAAGCAAGGAAGCCTATGCCAGACAAAATTGAACATTCTTTATTGAAACAAATATAACACAAATACATTTAAAAATAAAGGGGATACGACTGCAAAAATGACTGCGTGGGAGGTATACTCTTCCTAAACAGGCTAGTGTCATATTACAGGGAGTTATTCTGGACCTATCAACTAATACATGCTTATGTGGGTATTGCCGTATCAGCTGGAAACAGTGCATCAACGAGGAGTGGAATCCATATACTGACTGTGTCAGTGGAAACTCACAGAGGCTGCTAAGCTTATAATTATACACACAGGCAGAGGCAGGTACAGACCGGGGCTGAAATTCAGTCCTGGCATTTGAAATCACACAGGCCCATGTTGTCACCAAGCCCCAGATGGGATATATTACTAATATTACCCTGGATGGAGGAAAGGAAGATTTACTACAAGACCAATATTTCTAATGATTACCTGCTGGGGTAAGTGACGGAGTCATTGACTTTGTGTTCTGTCACAACTCTTACCTGTATGGGTGTCTTGAGAACACCGATTCTTTTAACAACGTAGCAGACAAGGCAGCACTTGACCAGACAGGCCCTTCCAGCATTTGCCAGAATTGCCAGATGGCCAGTCCGGCCCTGGGCAGAGGTATGTGAATAAGGTGAGAAGGCTCGTATATACATCTGGTTATGTACAGAGATTCCACACACAGGCTGTTGGGGTGTCGGACCAGGGTGCCAAGGGCCCTCCAGTAACATTGACTTTGGGGACCCACTTTTCATCTGCATACAAATATTACACTACCCTCGTTCACAAATGTACCTATATCTCGGTTAGTTTGATGAATGAATGATTAGATGTTTTTTTGTGTACAGAGTAAATCAAGTGAATTATGGCAAGAACTGCCCATACAGTAGGGTTGGCGGCCCACCGGGGGATTCCCCTGTTATCCGATGGGCAAGTCCGAACCTGTGCTGTTGCACCAATCAATTGATATTGCACACAGAAATATGTTGGCAGCACATAATAAGGTTTTGAAATTGTAACCTTCCCTTGCTGCTGTTCACTACTCTACACTGTGTGCAGAATTATTAGGCAAGTTGTATTTTAGAGGATTATTTTTATTATTGATCAACAACTATGTTCTCAATCAGCCCAAAAGACTCATAAATATCAAAGCCTAATATTTTTGGAAGTTGGAGTGTTTTTTTTTTTTTAGATTTGTCTCTCTTAGGAGGATATCTGTTTGTGCAGGTAACTATTACTGTACAGAATTATTAGACTACTTAATAAAACCAAATATATTCCCATCTCACTTGTTTATTTTCACCAGGTAAACCAATATCACTGCACAAAATTTACAAATAAACATTTCTGACATGCAAAAACAAAACCCCCCAAAATTAGTGACCAATATAGCCACCTTTCTTTATGATGACACTCAGCAGCCTTCCATCCATAGATTCTGTCAGTTGCTTGATCTGCTTACGACCAACATTGCGTGCAGCAGCCACCACAGCCCCCCAGACACTGCTCCGAGAGGTGGACTGTTTTCCCTCCCTGTAGATCTCACAGTTTATGAGGGACTACAGGTTCTCTATGGGGTCAGATCAGGTGAACAAGGGGCCATGTCATTATTTTTTCTTCTTTGAGTTGGAGGCATGTGATGGAGCATTGTACTGCATGAAAATCATGTTTTTCTTGAACCATACCGACTTCTTCCTGTACCACTGCTTGAAGAAGTTGTCTTCCAAAAACTGGCAGTAGGTCTGGGAGTTGAGCTTCACTCCATCCTCAACCCGAAAAGGTCCCACAAGTTCGCCAGAAGACTCGCTACACTCATCAGGAGGGCGTTAAACTAGAAGAAGAGGGGACGGGAAGAAAAACATTAGACTCGAACAAAGACGACCCAGGAAAACATACTCTGAAGGGAGGTAAGAACATTTCTAAAACAATCCACAGTGAGGAGATTGGAACAAAACAAAATCCTCTAAACTGCATGCTCGCAAACGCCAGAAGCCTGACAAACAAGATGGAAGAACTAGAAGCAGAAATATCTACAGGTAACTTTGACATAGTGGGAATAACCGAGACATGGTTAGATGAAAGCTATGACTGGGCAGTTAACTTACAGGGTTATAGTCTGTTTAGAAAGGATCGTAAAAATCGGAGAGGAGGAGGGGTTTGTCTCTATGTAAAGTCTTGTCTAAAGTCCACTTTAAGGGAGGATATTAGCGAAGGGAATGAGGATGTCGAGTCCATATGGGTTGAAATTCATGGAGGGAAAAATGGTAACAAAATTCTCATTGGGGTCTGTTACAAACCCCCAAATATAACAGAAAGCATGGAAAGTCTACTTCTAAAGCAGATAGATGAAGCTGCAACCCATAATGAGGTCCTGGTTATGGGGGACTTTAACTACCCGGATATTAACTGGGAAACAGAAACCTGTGAAACCCATAAAGGCAACAGGTTTCTGCTAATAACCAAGAAAAATTATCTTTCACAATTGGTGCAGAATCCAACCAGAGGAGCAGCACTTTTAGACCTAATACTATCTAATAGACCTGACAGAATAACAAATCTGCAGGTGGTCGGGCATTTAGGAAATAGCGACCACAATATTGTGCAGTTTCACCTGTCTTTCACTAGGGGGACTTGTCAGGGAGTCACAAAAACATTGAACTTTAGGAAAGCAAAGTTTGACCAGCTTAGAGATGCCCTTAATCTGGTAGACTGGGACAATATCCTCAGAAATGAGAATACAGATAATAAATGGGAAATGTTTAAGAACATCCTAAATAGGCAGTGTAAGCGGTTTATACCTTGTGGGAATAAAAGGACTAGAAATAGGAAAAACCCAATGTGGCTAAACAAAGAAGTAAGACAGGCAATTAACAGTAAAAAGAAAGCATTTGCACTACTAAAGCAGGATGGCACCATTGAAGCTCTAAAAAACTATAGGGAGAAAAATACTTTATCTAAAAAACTAATTAAAGCTGCCAAAAAGGAAACAGAGAAGCACATTGCTAAGGAGAGTAAAACTAATCCCAAACTGTTCTTCAACTATATCAATAGTAAAAGAATAAAAACTGAAAATGTAGGCCCCTTAAAAAATAGTGAGGAAAGAATGGTTGTAGATGACGAGGAAAAAGCTAACATATTAAACACCTTCTTCTCCACGGTATTCACGGTGGAAAATGAAATGCTAGGTGAAATCCCAAGAAACAATGAAAACCCTATATTAAGGGTCACCAATCTAAGCTAAATAAGATTAAAATAGATAAATCTCCGGGTCCGGATGGCATACACCCACGAGTACTAAGAGAACTAAGTAATGTAATAGATAAACCATTATTTCTTATTTTTAGTGACTCTATAGCGACAGGGTCTGTTCCGCAGGACTGGCGCATAGCAAATGTGGTGCCAATATTCAAAAAGGGCTCTAAAAGTGAACCTGGAAATTATAGGCCAGTAAGTCTAACCTCTATTGTTGGTAAAATATTTGAAGGGTTTCTGAGGGATGTTATTCTGGATTATCTCAATGAGAATAACTGTTTAACTCCATATCAGCATGGGTTTATGAGAAATCGCTCCTGTCAAACCAATCTAATCAGTTTTTATGAAGAGGTAAGCTATAGGCTGGACCACGGTGAGTCATTGGACGTGGTATATCTCGATTTTTCCAAAGCGTTTGATACCGTGCCGCACAAGAGGTTGGTACACAAAATGAGAATGCTTGGTCTGGGGGAAAATGTGTGTAAATGGGTTAGTAACTGGCTTAGTGATAGAAAGCAGAGGGTGGTTATAAATGGTATAGTCTCTAACTGGGTCGCTGTGACCAGTGGGGTACCGCAGGGGTCAGTATTGGGACCTGTTCTCTTCAACATATTCATTAATGATCTGGTAGAAGGTTTACACAGTAAAATATCGATATTTGCAGATGATACAAAACTATGTAAAGCAGTTAATACAAGAGAAGATAGTATTCTGCTACAGATGGATCTGGATAAGTTGGAAACTTGGGCTGAAAGGTGGCAGATGAGGTTTAACAATGATAAATGTAAGGTTATACACATGGGAAGAGGGAATCAATATCACCATTACACACTGAACGGGAAACCACTGGGTAAATCTGACAGGGAGAAGGACTTGGGGATCCTAGTTAATGATAAACTTACCTGGAGCAGCCAGTGCCAGGCAGCAGCTGCCAAGGCAAACAGGATCATGGGGTGCATTAAAAGAGGTCTGGATACACATGATGAGAGCATTATACTGCCTCTGTACAAATCCCTAGTTAGACCGCACATGGAGTACTGTGTCCAGTTTTGGGCACCGGTGCTCAGGAAGGATATAATGGAACTAGAGAGAGTACAAAGGAGGGCAACAAAATTAATAAAGGGGATGGGAGAACTACAATACCCAGATAGATTAGCGAAATTAGGATTATTTAGTCTAGAAAAAAGACGTCTGAGGGGCGATCTAATAACCATGTATAAGTATATAAGGGGACAATACAAATATCTCGCTGAGGATCTGTTTATACCAAGGAAGGTGACGGGCACAAGGGGGCATTCTTTGCGTCTGGAGGAGAGAAGGTTTTTCCACCAACATAGAAGAGGATTCTTTACTGTTAGGGCAGTGAGAATCTGGAATTGCTTGCCTGAGGAGGTGGTGATGGCGAACTCAGTCGAGGGGTTCAAGAGAGGCCTGGATGTCTTCCTGGAGCAGAACAATATTGTATCATACAATTATTAGGTTCTGTAGAAGGACGTAGATCTGGGTATTTATTATGATGGAATATAGGCTGAACTGGATGGACAAATGTCTTTTTTCGGCCTTACTAACTATGTTACTATGTTACTATGTTACTAAGTTCATCTTTGATGATACCAGCCCATACCAGTACCCCAAATCCACCTTGCTGGCGTCTGAGTTGGAGTGGAGCTCCCTGCCCTTTACTGATCCAGCCTGTGGCCCATCCATCTGGCCCATCAAGAGTCACTCTCACTTCATCAGTCCATAAAACCTTTGAAAAGTCAGTCTTAAAGGGAACCTGTCACCCCGTTTTTTCAGATTGAGATATAAATACTGTTAAATAGGGCCTGTGCTGTGCGTTACTATAGTGTATGTAGTGTACCGATTCCCCACCTACACTGCGCAATACATTACCAAAGTCGCCGTTTTCGCCTGTCAATCAAGCTGGTCAGGTCGGGTGGGCGTGTTCACAGCGCTGTTTCTTCCTCAGCTTTACGTTGGTGGCGTAGTGGTGTGCGCACGTTGAGGTGACTAATCCACTGTGGGCATGTGAACAAGGAGCGCGCGATCTGCGCTATCACCCCCTGTCATCGGTGGGGGCGGCCATCTTCCTGGGGCCGCGCGTGCGCAGATGTAGTGCTCTGTTGCACGGGGCTTCAGGAAAATGGCCGCGGGATGCCGCGCGTGCGCACAAGAGATCGCGGCGGCCATTTTCCCAAAGCCGAGATGCAAACTCGGCTTTGGGAAAATGGCCGCCGCGATCTCTTGTGCGCACGCGCGGCATCCCGCAGCCATTTTCCTGAAGCCCCGTGCAGCAGAGCACTACATCTGCGCACGCGCGGCCCCAGGAAGATGGCCGCCCCCACCGATGACAGGGGGTGATAGCGCAGATCGCGCGCTCCTTGTTCACGTGCCCACAGTGGATTAGTCACCTCAACGTGCGCACACCACTACGCCACCAACGTAAAGCTGAGGAAGAAACAGCGCTGTGAACACGCCCACCCGACCTGACAAGCTTGATTGACAGGCGAAAACGGCGACTTTGGTAATGTATTGCGCAGTGTAGGTGGGGAATCAGGGTACACTACATACACTATAGTAACGCACAGCGCAGGCCCTATTTAACAGTATTTATATCTCAATCTGAAAAAACGGGGTGACAGGTTCCCTTTAAGATATTTCTTGGCCCAGTCTTGACGTTTTATCTTATGTTTCGTGTACAAAGGTGGTCGTTTTTCAGCCTTCCTTATCTTTTCCATGTCCCTGAGTATCGCACACCTTGTGCTTTTTGTTACTCCAGTAACGTTGCAGCTCTGAAATATGGCAAAACTGGTGGCAAATGGCATCTTGGCAGCTTCACGATTGATTTTCCTCAATTCATGGGCAGTTATTTTGCGCCTTTTTTGCCCAACACGCTTCTTGCGACCCTGTTGGCTATTTGCCATGAAACACTTGATTGTTCGGTGATCACACTTCAAAAGTTTGGCAATTTCAAGACTGCTGCATCCCTTTGCAAGACATCCCACAATGTTGGACTTTTCAGAGCCCGTCAAATCTCTCTTCTGACCCATTTTGCCAAAGGAAAGGAAGTTGCCTAATAATTACGCACACCTTATATAGGGTTTTGATGTCATTAGACAACACCCCTCCTCATTACAGAGATGCACATCACCTGATTTACTTAATTGGTAGTTGGCTCTCAAGCCTGAACAGCTTGGAGTAGGACAACATGTATAAAAAGTATCATGTGATCAAAATACAACTTGCCTAATAATTCTGCACACAGTGTATTGTATGAGGTGTTGAGGGGCTCAGTGCTTCAGTATACTGCCAGCTTGTATACCCTAGTCTGCCTATATACATGTTACTCTTCATCTCCCTCTTTACCACACTTGCTGCTGTTCACCACTCTATTGTATGAGGTGTTGGCCTAATCTGAACTGAGTATGTGTTGTTTATCAGCTAGCGGCCCTCATGTGTAGTTGTCATGCGTTGAACTCAGTCCACTGGGGCATTAATTTACCCGCTAGGCTCTGCCCTTCTGTATAACCTTAACAGCAAGGGAAGGTTACAAGTTAAAAACCTTATTATGTGCTAAGAGCCAATGGTTTTGACAAAACTGTCCAATAGAAAAAAAAGTTTCTGTTCTCCATGGCTACCAATCAGAGCTCAGCTTTCATAGCCTAACGTGTGTCAGGAAAGCGAAAGCTGTGCTGTGATTGGTTACTATTATAACACGTAACACGATGGCGTCCCCTGATATCAGAAAATAATAAAATGATAGGTCATGACTGTTGGCCGGTCTCCTAGCAACACACGGTTTGCGCAACGGCCAGGATGCGAGCTGCGTCACCAGCAGCAGTGGGATAGAGTTCGGTGTGGTTTCACAGGTGGTTGGTATCAGTCCCCCCGGCCATAGCGGAGGAAGGTGATGACGAGCACATTCCAGCATCACCCGCCGCCACCGGCTCATTCTGGCCGCAGACACAAATGTTACTACGCAGAGGGGCGTATGGCGGGCAGTGTCCCACACACCTCCGCATCGCGCCCCCCGGATTGGTGGAAATGGTAACATCCACCCTGACGTCACGGAGTGGGCGGGGTCGGTGGGTCCCGTTGTAGCCTATGAAATCCCGCTGTCAACACATTGTGCTGGGTCATCAGGCAACAAAGAGCAGAGAGCGGAGGCAGAGCGCATCCTTACCGCATCCATACCGCATCCATACCGCAGCCCAGCATCACCAGACATGGCGCTCCGCTCCGGCATCCTACAGCTGCTCAAGAAGACGAGCAACACCCAGAGCCCGCAGAGGAAGACGCTGCACTCCGTAGCCGTCATCGGGGCGCCCTTCTCCAAGGGGCAGGTGAGGCGTCAGATCACACCGCAGCAGGGGAGAATGATGGCAGCGGGGAGACTGGGGGAAAATGGGGGCAGCGGTGAGACTGGGGGAAAATGGGGGCAGCGGGGACACTGGGGGAAAATGGGGGCAGCGGTGAGACTGGGGGAAAATGGGGGCAGCGGGGACACTGGGGGAAAATGGGGGCAGCGGGGACACTGGGGGAAAATGGGGGCAGCGGGGACACTGGGGGAAAATGGGGGCAGCGGTGAGACTGGGGCAAAATGGGGGCAGCGGGGAGACTGGGGGAAAATGGGGGCAGCGGGGACACTGGGGGAAAATGGGGGCAGCGGGGAGACTGGGGCAAAATGGGGGCAGCGGGAGACTGGGGCAAAATGGGGGCAGCGGTGAGACTGGGGGAAAATGGGGGCAGCGGGGAGACTGGGGCAAAATGGGGGCAGCGGTGAGACTGGGGGAAAATGGGGGCAGCGGGGAGACTGGGGCAAAATGGGGGCAGCGGGGAGACTGGGGCAAAATGGGGCAGCGGTGAGACTGGGGGAAAATGGGGGCAGCGGGGAGACTGGGGGAAAATGGGGGCAGCGGGGAGACTGGGGGAAAATGGGGGCAGCGGGAGACTGGGGGAGAATGATGGCAGCGGGGAGACTGGGGGAAAATGGGGGCAGCGGGGACACTGGGGGAAAATGGGGGCAGCGGGAGACTGGGGGAAAATGGGGGACGTAGAGAGAGAATGGGGCAAGCTGGGAGCTTGGGGGCAAAGGGGCAGTAGAAAGAGACTGGGGGAAAATGGAGACAGCAGGGGGAGAATGGGGCAGCCAGATTTGGGGGGGGGGGGGGGTAGGGGGAGATGGAGAAAATGGGGGCAGTGGGGAGAGAATGGGGGCGGCAGGGGGTGGATGGAGGCAGTACGGGGAGACTGGGGCAGCGGGGGAAAATGGGGGCAGTGGGGTGATACTGGGAGCAGTAGGGGAGACTGGGGGCTGAAGGGGGAAACTGGAGGCAGTAGTCCTGTGATTTATAGCTAACGCGTCTGAGCACACCAGATAGAGAGGTGGAGAGGAGGGAAGAGATGGACAGAAGGTAGAAAGAGACTGCTGGATGAGAGGCAGGTGAGAAAAGCATCGAAAGGCGAGAAGTGTACAGAGCCTGCGGGAGAGGAGGTGTCAGGAGGTTACATGTATAGGAAAGGAATAATTGTCAGCAAGGCAGGGCCTGTGTGATCAGGGAGTCTTATATCCGTCCTATCCATCTATTATCTTTCTCTCAATCTCTCCTTTTTTTCTCTCTGTCTTGATCTTTTCTTTTTCTCTGTCTCTCAATCTCTTCCTTTTTTCTCTCTCTCTGTCCATCTCTTCTTTCTTTCTCTGTCTCGATCTCTTCTTTTTTTCTGTCTCTTGATCTCTTCCTTTTTTTTTGTCTCTCTCTGTCCATCTCTTCTTTTTTTCTCTGTCTCAATCTCTTCTTTTTTATCTCTGTCTCGATCTCTACTTTTTTTTCTGTCTCTCGATCTCTTCCTTTTTCTCTCTCTCGATCTTTTCTTTTTTCTCTCTCTCTCTCTCTCTCTCAATCAATTTCTTTTTTCTCTATGTCTCGATCTCTTCTTTTTTCTGTTTCTCGATCTCTTCTTTGTTTCTCTCTGTCTCAGTCTCTTCCTTTTTTCTCTCTCTCTGTCTCAATCTCGTCTTTTCTCTCTCTTCTTTTTTTCTGTCTCGATCCTTTTTTTTCTCTCTTTTGATCTCTTCCTTTTTTTCTCTCTGTCTCGATCTCTTCTTTTTTTCTGTCTCGATCTCTTCTTTTTTTCTCTCTCTCAATCTCTTCCTTTTTTCTCTCTGTCTCTCTTTTTTCCTGCTTCATTATCGGAATCTCCCTATGAATGATAAGTGATTCCCCTATTATGGATAAATGTTGGTATTGCTATTTCTGGGATACAAACAGGGCAAATATGACATCAGGGTTACATCAGATGTTTCTCAGCTTTTTTGGTAGGACTCACTTTAGACATTGCAGACAGGACTAAGGGCTAGTTCACCATGTAATCAATATAGTGTAATGTGAGAAAAGAGCAATAAATCACAGCTTTCTGTAAAATCAATCATATATTCTTATGCTAGATGCCCCTTAATGCCCCTACTAAAATACTCATTAAAGGTTTAGGATGTCTGCCTAATCCTAATATTAAAATGCTCCTTTTTACCATTAGGTTGGGAAACTTTCAAAAGGGAATACACAGCCATTCAAAGGTGTTTTTTTCATAGCAACTTCACCAGCCTCATCAGGTCCAAAGAGATGTATTGTATAGTTTATGCAGGTTTTATTGTGAAATTTGGCAACAGATAAATCCACTGAAATAGTCGGGTCCCAAGATGTCCTGCTGCTGGGACGCTATATGTGACAGCAACCTAGCAGCAATTTCCCTACAGTGCCTCTGCAGGTGAAACAGAGCATTACATGGCTATCTGTCAAAAAAAAAAGAATTCTCACCCGTGTAATAAACTCAGGGAGTGATGACGTATTAAAACTAGAACTTTATTTAAGTTTAGTAAATTAGAAAAAATGAGAATTTTCAGTCTGGTATCTAGAAAATCTCCGAGGTTGAGAATATTATTGCACAGTGAAAATCTGCTGACGCCAACTTCATCCCCAATTTATCTCATCTCCCATTGAAATCAATAGGAAATGGGGTTTTTTTGTACCGAAATCCTTGTAAAACCCAATTCTAGACAGGAATGCTTGTGCCTCTGTGACAGATCCTCTTTCAGGCCTTTGCATCACTGCACCTTCTTTAGAAGTTCTTTGCATTTTTTCTGTATTTTCCTCCATCTTGTAACTTTATTCCAAGGTGAACGTTCTATTCCTGGATCCTATTTTCCTCTGATGCCGGCACTAATGCATCTAATTATAGAAGGCTTGTGCAATTGTAACGGGCAATTTCACAGACACCGTCTATCCTGCTGCTGATGCATATTCATTTCGCTTGGCACGGGGTGGAAACTCTGCAGGAACGAGAACTTGCAGTGTCATGCACAGATGGACGGACTGTTGCTGTCGGAAGGGTTACCTATACCAAATAACTTCCAATAATAAGAACCTCAGATATAGGAACCTCCACAAGATTTTGTAAGCGTTTTGGGGATTTTTTTTAACATTTCGGGGTCTTGGGTAGAGGTCGGGCTCACATCTCCGTTCTAGGTCCAAACATAAGTGTTGGATGGGGTGGAGGTCCCAGCTCTGCGGCTGATCATGTTCTTCAATTAACCTCTCCACGTCTTTATGGATCTTGTTCACTAAAGAACCGTTCCCATATAGTTATAAGCTACAATTATGAAAAAATATCTTGTAAAATTTTCTACAATAATCTTTCATTTTCATTCTCTGGAGTGGAGTCACTCATTGCCTTCACGTGGACATGCTCCATTCAGCCCATGTCCTTGTATGACCGGAGCTGAAGAGGTTGACTGATTTCATGTCCTTGACAGTGTACTGGAAGATGAGATATTACTGGACCTTGTAAGACGTGCCCTGCCAAATGATGAAATAGTTGCCAAGACTCCTCTCCAGTAAATGCTCTAGATGGGTCATCCTTTCACCCAAAGAACTATCAAAAGTCCGGTCAATGTCTATCTCAATCACTCTTTTTTTACTTTGCCCCCCAGTTACTTAACAACTTTTTAGAGACAGCCACATATGATGAACGGGACCATACCTGTGGGTGACAATCCCCAGTGCCTACCTCTTAGGTTGGTGAATATCAGATATTTGAGTGTATTCTTTCTGGATAATGTAGACAGCCAAATGTCTACTCAGCCTACCGCTATTCCTGCTGGTCTACCTCCCCATACACATACTGCAAAAACAAGAGAAAATAGTTTTTTGCTAAAAACGTATAATTTTTTTAGGAAGACATTTCAAAAATATTATCTGAGTAGTCGGAAAATATCAGATGACAAATTACAGCACATATGCAACTTAGCAGTGCTTAAAACAAAATAGGTACAGAAAAAGGATCAATAGTCAATAAACCCACATCATAAAGATGAACCTAAGTTAGGATAAGATGATAAACTGAGCAAAATAACTGATTTTGTACTATTTTATCACCTCATCATCACTTAGGCACTGGCACTTTAATTACAATCTGCATCACTTTATAAACTCCCCTCCCCCGCAATAATATACCTGTTTCCTTATGGGAGTCAATGTGCGAGCCAAGCCGCCTATGGTGACACCTGTTTTCTGTACATGCACAGAGTACATTGATGTCTGCGCAGCTGGCACTTGTGGCGCCGTGTGCATGCGCCGATTAGAGCGGATGCTATTGGCTATTTGGCAATCACATGATCACTTTCTATGGTATTTAAGAAGCTGTAGGATAATGGTGTGCATTAACCCCCCGAGCATGTAAGATCATTATAACCGAAACGCGCATTGCAAATGTATGCATCTGTGGTGACCCAGCTTTGTGCATTATATTACGGGTAAGGGAGTTTTTTGCTATATACATTTTAATAGATCCATGTCTATAACGTAGGTTTTTGACCACTGTGTCCGTTATTTGTAAACCTGATCCTTTTTCTGTATCTATTCTCTTTCACTATACACACTTCTACACTGCTAGCTCACTGATGGTTTCTCAGTTACTTCATTCTGCAGGCAGCAACACACAGGCTGTAGAAGGCAAAATGTTTAATGACACCCAGTTGTAACAATGATTAGTAGCCCCTAATACATACCTTTTTAAGTTAAAAATAAATTTGTCCAATTTGTCTATTGCTTAAGCCAAACATATGGGGGTTTCACAAACAGCGCAAACATTGGGAAATTTATGGACATCCAGATATTTAGGAGGAAAGGCGTCACGTCCGTCACTGATGAAGGCTTCCCGATGGAGTGTGTTAGGTATCACTCCATCCGCGGCCTGACTCGCCCTCGTATAGGAAGGACTTGTTCTACACCAGTAATCTGACCCGCTTACTACATGACTAATCTACTTTATTTTAGGAAGTGGCGTTCTGGCAGCCGCAGTTACAGCTCGGCCGCTACACGTTGGTCCTTGGCTGCATTACTGGCTCACAGTCTTTTGAACATATAGATTTAGTAACATTAAGAATAAGGCTTTTATTGAAAAAGGCAAAATACATCTTTATTTAAATTAAATTTAATTAAAAGTAAAACACAAGTAAGTGTGAGTAAGTGTGTATATACACTGCTCAAAAAATAAAGGAAACACTTAAACAACAGAATATAACTCCACGTGAATCAAACTTCTGTGAAATCAAACTGTCCACTTAGGAAGCAACACTGTTTGACAATCAGTTTCACATGCTGTTGTGCAAATGGAATACACAACAGATGGAAATTATTGGCAATTATCAAGACACACTCAATAAAGGAGTGGTTCTGCAGGTGGGGACCACAGACCACATCTCAGTACCAATGCTTTCTGGCTGATCTTTTCGTCACTTTTGAATGTTGGTTGTGCTTTCACCATCGTGGCAGCATGATACGGACTCTACAACCCACACTAGTGGCTCAGGTAGTGCAGCTCATCCAGGATAGCACATCAATGTGAGCTGTGGCAAGAAGGTTTGCTGTGTCTGTCAGTGGAGCGCCCCCAGACGCAGGGCCGCGGGTTACTCGGTACCGGTCCTTTCTGTCTCAGTTCTGGGGTTGTCACGGTGGCTGGACCCGGTCCGTGACCCTGCTAAGGGGCGTCCAATAAAAGGGGTGATGATAATTTGGCAAGGTTTCGTGACGTCACCTGTGGTATTCGGTCAGGGTGACCGACGCTGCTTAGGGGTCCACTGGGGTGATGTTATGGCAGCTAGATGGTATACCTTCCCACAGGTGAAGTGTGTCCCCAGGGCTTCCCAGTAATGTAGATGGCGATGGTGTGAGGTGCAGTCAATAACGAGGACACAAGGTTGCAGTCTCTTTACCTCTTTACTGAAGACTTCAGGATCCTCAATCCAGAGCACGGTTAACAGGGCTGTCTGAGACCGGCCGGTCCGAAGGCACATCCAGAGTTCCCTTTGCAGGTGGAAATCATTGCCTACCACTAGCGCCTGTGTGTTGTAGTGCTTCCCTGCTGAGCATTCGGGATAGTCCTCACAACTTCTATTCTCGTTCTTTCTAATTCATTCCAGTTCTTTCTAGTTCTCCGTCCCCCAGGTATGTTATGGCTAGGACGTACCCGTTTGATAGGAAGGCTCGGAGTTCTTCCGGGACCCTAGAGACGCCCCTCTCCACGCGTTGCCCCCTATGTCTGCTTAGGTGATGTAAGGTAGACAGCCAACCTATAATTAACTGTCCTGCGGAGTTTGAAGTAAGGCATAGAGTCAGTTACTTCCTCGGTGTTCTGGCTACGCGCCTCAGTAGGATGTTGCCGTTCTCCGGGCACGACCCCTACTGGCTCGCCTTTGTGCTTGATCTCGTTTCTCACTGTCCACAATATCCTTCGCTTCGTGTCTCTTTCTTAGGATACCGCCGCGGGTGGTGCAGGCGCGGTTCCGTAACGTTCTGTTCTAGTCGCTAGGTACCTGCCAGGTTCCCACGCCTGACAGGGACCCCCCTGAATCTTCCCCCGCAACACCCCCTGCCACGGGATGTTGCCTGGACTAACCCAGTCAGCTTCTGACTAACTTCCTATCCAACCCCTAGTTTTACCAGTGTGAGGAGTGGCCTAATAAATAAAACCTTTGCTCCCCCTAGTGGCCGGAGTGTGAAGTGTACTGTGTGCTGGTGATACCTGGTCAGATGAACTCCTTTAGTGCCATCAGACGTACCATCACTCCCCTTAGTGGCAGAGCGATACTACTGCAACGACCAGGTCTCTGGGGCGCTGCATCAGCGTAGTGTCCAGACGCTGGAGGTGCTACCAGGAGACAGGCCAGTACACCAGAAGACATGGAGGGGGCTGTAAGAGGGCAACAACCCAGCAGCAGGACCGCCACCTCAGCCTTTGTGCAAGTAGGAACAATAGGAGCATTGCCAGAGCCCTGCAAAATGACCTCCAGCAGGTCACAAATGTGCATGTGTCTGCACAAACGGTTAGAAACAGACTTCATGCGGATGGTCAGAGTGCCTGACGTCCACAGATGGGGTTGTACTCACAGCCCAACACCGTGCAGGACGCTTGGCATTTGCCACAGAACATCAGGATTGGCAAATTCGCCACTGGCGACCTGTGCTCTTCACAGATGAAAGCAGGTTCACCCTGAGCACATGTGACAGACGTGACAGAGTCTGGAGACGCCGTAGAGAGTGATCTACTGCCTGCAACATCCTTCAGCATGACCGGTTTGGCAGTGGGTCAGTAATGATGTGGGGTGGCATTTCTTTGGAGGGCCTCACAGCCCTCCATGTGCTTGCCAGAGGTAGCCTGACTGCCATTAGGTACCGAGATGAGATCCTCAGACCCCTTATGAGACCATATGCTGGTGCGGTTGGCCCTGGGTTCCTCCTAATGCAGAACAATGCCAGACCTCATGTGGCTGGAGAGTGTCAGCAGTTCCTGCAAGATGAAGGCATTGAAGTTAGTCCATAACTTCAATGCCAGCCCGTTCCCCAGACCTGAATCCAATTGAACACATCTGGGACATGTCTCGCACCATCTACCAACGTCACGTTGCACCACAGACTGTCCAGGAGTTGATAGATTCTTTAGTCCAGGTCTGGGAGGAGATCCCTCAGGAGACCATCTGCCGCATCATCAGAAGCATGCCCAGGCATTGTAGAGAGGTCATACAGGCACGTGGAGGCCACACACACTACTGAGCATCATTTCCTTGTCTTGAGGCATTTCTACTGAAGTTGGATCAGCCTGTAACTTCATTTTCCATTTGATTTTGAGCATTATTCCAACTCCAGACCTCCGTGGGATATTAGTTGTGATTTACATTGATCATTTTTATGTTTTATTGTTCTCAACACATTCCACTGTGTATGTAAATATATATATATATATATATATATATATATATATATATATATATATATATATATGTGTGTGTGTGTAAGATGGGGGGATACAAGAAAAAAAGTGGGTACACTTAATGTCTATTAAGAGTGGCAGATATTGGGAACTATATGAGACTCATATCTGTGATACAAATTGTCATATAGTTCATTTCATGATAGGCTTGTTGCATCCTGTGTAATAGCAGAGCTATATAATCGCAAACTTAATCAGTGTGGAAGCAGTCCTGATCCACATAATGGTATTAAAACCAAGATATAACATATGACACTGATATACAGACATAATAGACCACAAAGTAAAGGTAATGTTACCAGTAATGCAGAGGACCAGGGACCCACCACACCCGACACGCGTTTCGCTATGGAATTCTTCATCTAGGCTATGATTAAGGGTGTTTTGGACGCAGGAAAGGCGTCAGTTTTTGAACTCTGTTTGCCTTTTTTTCTGGCTTGCTAAATAAAATCCTTGTGTTATTGAGCCGCTGGAGGTGCCGCGCTCCTTCTTCTTTTTTTTTTTTTCCTGTATGACAATTTTGTTGTATCACAAATGGAGTCTCTTATAGATTGGTAATCTAATAAAAATAAAAAGTTTGGTGACTTTTCCTGAAACGGCGCCACACTTGTCTAATGGTCTATATTTGCAATTGCTAGTGGATGAGGCAGAAATAGACCCTTTTTCTAATCTAGCAAGTCTAAATGGTTTTTCTTATGATCAGAAAGTTATAAAATTGCAGTGCGCTAGTAAAAAGCACCAAAAAAAGCAACTTTGCAATGTACCTCTTATTAAAAAGCCTCTCAAGAACTAGTGTAGCGTTGGGCTGCAGCGGTGTCCGGTAACCACAGGTAATCAGACGTGGTTGGCTACCTAAGTACTGAAAGCTCTTGTAATTCTCTTTCCTATAGAGCTTGTAAGCGCTTCTCCGAGCTCCCCGGAGCCAGATTCCACCTCCTGAGCTGCGATGCTGCTACTACTTGCAGCATTAGAGATGGCACAGTTTGGTTTGTACTTCTTAACACTAGTTCTATGAAATAAAACCTTATGTCTGGATGAGCGCCATCAGTGAGGTGCAAGGAGGTGACAGAGGTCAGTGCAAACCTGGAAGTCTAAGCCATTTCTAGGGCTCTACATAGAAGTAGTAGGATGGCTGTGTGAGGCCAGGGGCTGGAGAGATATGGTGAGGGGGCACTTTTTTTTTTACTATAGTCAGATCCATGGTTGAGGACCTAGTATGACTCCCTAGTGATGTCTCACTATCGCGCTAGATCTCCTGTAGAACGTCCTGTCCAGCTCCACTTTTCTTGGCATTTTGCGCAGTTTGTTACATAGGAAGGTCATTTCAGATTACCGCTTCTTCTCTCTGTAAACTTATCTTCTATTCAGGGCCAAGCTTCTCTCAGAAGTACAGAGTTCAAGTTACACTTGCCTACCGCAGACCTCAGCCTCCTGCCGACACTCACTCCCGGGGACCCAGTCCTACACAATACCCAATTGTTCTGGAAAGAGAACTATTTTGGACCAGGACTGGGAACATTTTGTAATGCAGTGCTGTTCTGGGATAAAAGAACCTTTAAAAAACAAAACAAGTTAAATGAATGAATTTACGCAATAGACTGCACCGAATTACTGTGAAAGTTAGCGTGTTTCCTGGTATAAAACTGGATGTAAAGGGTTATTCCCAAGATTGCAAGTTATCCACAGGATAGGGTATGATGTATGGATCGGTCAGACTCACAGTGATGCTCTCAATTATGGGGCTGTGCATTCATGAATTGGGTATGCTCAATCGCCGCACCATTCATCGCATATGAGACTGATGGTGAAGGCTGTATACAGTGCTCGGCTATTTCTGATAGTCCAATAGTCAATGGAGCAGAGGATTTGGAAATTTTCTGCTTCTAAAACCTCTAAAAAATATTTGAGAAATTCTTCCTATTCATTTCTGAAGTCATGTCACACTGCGTCTCTTTTGATAAGTTTTTAGACCAGAAAATTGGGTGGAAACTAAAAAAACAAAACAAAAAAACAAACATGAGGCGTTGTAGAGTTTCTTCTAAAAAAAAAACAACTGAAAAATATCTCTCTGTAAACAGACTTCTTTTTGGAGAGGAAAGTTTTGGAGGAGTTTTGAGTATTTGGGGAAGATTTTGGAGAGTTTTCACTCGATGTGAACACACCCTTCAAAATGAATGTTAAGAATTTCCCAATCTTTTCTCTTAAGGATGATTTCGGAAAGGATCCACTCCAAAAAAATCCTCCTTTATCCATTGAAAGAGTCAGACATGATTACAGTGGCTTCTTTCAAGGATTGACCTCAACCCTATTCTACCACTAGAGGGGAAGAGGAGCCACTGTAGATGGGTGATACCCCATGTGCACAACACGCTCAGCCTCTCCGGCTATGAGAAGACACCCAGTCGCTGAGTGTTAAAGGGAACCTGTCACCTGAATTTGGCATACACGCATGCGCAATCTTGCCTTGCGCAGGCGTGTACTACGGAGGACAGAGAATGAACTTCAATCCAATACTGCGGCCAGCATGCAGCCAGTGGGTAAGGAAAGGGTGAATCAAACACCCCAAAACTCCGCCCATATGACCCAAAACCGGTCCCGCCAAATTCAGGTGACAGGTTCCCTTTAAGGAAGGAGTCAGGGAGATGGGCGTCTTCCTGACTGCAGATTACATGACTTCAGAGCCTTTTAACAAGATCTATCTTATTTGGTGAGTCTGGGAAACAGCGAGTTCTGTATTAACCAGCTTTAGTCATTCAGGTTCAGCAAGTTGCACGGAGGTAACACCCAAACACAACCCTGATCAGCCCCATCATTACATGATTCTACAGTCTACTCATCCATTTGTTATTTATACTTTAATCATACTTTTTGGATAATCATAAAATAAGCACCAGGCATAATAAGATCTGTCAGCAGCAACATGGCCTACTTGTTGACGGTTTCCAGGTAATCGCAGAGTTATTTTATTTTATTTTTTTTTTTTTTTGGTCTGCATAGAATAAATAAACCCATCATGGTTGCGGTGCATCAGTGATCTAAAACCTTTTCACTTTATTTATTTTTTTAGAAATGGCAAGGGGTAGACCATGGACCAGCAGCTATCAGAAGTGCCGGACTCATTGAAAGATTGTCAAGCATTGGTAAGAGTTCCATTATTCAAAAGAGTTGAGCGTGATACGAATGACTTCCGAAAAACTTAATATCACCTGTACAGACCTGATGGAGCGCCTCCTGAAGTTTTGGGTTGAATTTGCTGATATTCCAGTTCTCCTGTCTTTCCTTCATCCTTATCTTACTGACCTCCTTTTGGGTCACTCCCCCGCAGATCCTCCAAGCCCCTCCTAATGTCTTCATAAAGACTGTATCTTCTTCTGTAAGAATTTCTTTATATATAGCGTTATTAAATTAAATACTTTATGCGTTTTATAAGATTTGTTTAAGAACCTATCAACAAGTGACCAGGTTTTGCTCTTCCCGTTGTTCCCAAATATTCCTGTTGTTTTTTTATTGTTTTGTTTATTTTTACATACGCTATATGGCATCACGGATGTGGACCTTTTTATTTTGTGCTGATTTTTATGGTCTTTAATAAAGGGGCATGGCTCAGAGGGTAATCATGCAGAGCAGTTTAAAGAAACGCCCCCGAGGATCCTGTAAGTCATACTTCCTTTTGTAAAAACTATAAAAATTAGCACAAAGTAAAAAGCCCATATCTCTGGAATCATGCGGTGAATTTAGAAAATTTAGTGGGTATAAAATAAGAGCAAAAGCTGGTCACTTTTTGATCTGGCGATGGGTCCTGTGTAAGTGAAAAATATCCACTTAAGCGCTAGATCAGTGCTTTTTCCTGTTACTCCTGTTATTTGCAAGATCATTCCAGGGAAAGATGACTTAAGTGGGATGTGCGCCCATCGGAGCAGGACCACTATTCTAAAAAAGATTAGCTATTCAGGGGATAATTGATCATTTTTGAAGACTGGTATACTCGTTTTAGATTTAAAGAATGTTACAATACACAAATAATGAAATTTGTGTCCTGTTTTGGCAAACTCTTTTATGACTGTGGCTAGTATTAAAGGGAACCTGTCACCCCCAAAATCGAAGGTGAGCTAAGCCCACCGGCATCAGGGGCTTACCGATCCGATGGGCGTTACGGTCTGGTCCGGCGCCTCCCATCTTCTTACGATGACGTCCTCGTCTTGTCTTCACGCTGCAGCTCCGGCGCAGGCGTACTTTGTCTGCCCTGTTGAGGGCAGAGCAAACTACTGCAGTGCGCAGGTGGCGGGAAAGGTCAGAGAGGCCCAGCACCTGCGCACTGCAGTACTTTGCTCTGCCCTCAACAGTATGCAACAAGATGGGAGGCCCTGGACCGGACCGCGATGCCCATCGGACCGGACCGCCCCTGGGTAAGTATAATATAACCTCTTTTTCTTATCTTTCAGGTAACATCGGGGGCTTATCTACAGCATTCCAGAATGCTGCAGATAAGTCCCTGTTGCCGGTGGGCTTAGCTCACCATCGATTTTGGGGGTGACAGGTTCCCATTAAGGGTGTTGAGGAGCCCGGTAGCTATCAAGCCTTTGTTTTGTCCCCTAGGATGCAATGTATATGATGTCGGAGATCTTAACTTTGTCCAAGTCCCTGACGATGAACTGTACAATAACACCGTCAGATACCCCCGGACAGTGGGGCTTGCCTGTCATAGGTTGGCTAAAGAAGTGAACAGAGTAATCGGAGCCGGTCACACTTGTGTAACCCTAGGAGGAGATCATAGGTAAGTGTGAGGAGCGTGTTACCAACATTATCTATAACCATCTTCTCACTATGGTGGTGAGGCTTACATTTTACTATGTGTACTACTAACATCATTTGTTTTTTACTTTTCTTGTCTTAGTTTGGCCGTCGGCTCAGTCAGTGGCCATGCTCAACATTATCCAGACCTGTGTCTAATTTGGGTGGACGCCCACGCAGATATCAACACCCCACTGACAACGTCATCGGGAAATCTCCACGGTCAGCCTGTGTCCTTTCTTTTAAAGGAGCTGCAGGATAAGGTATAACCACTGGTGATTGGAGATGATCGAATTCATTCTCCGGACCCTGGTCAGTCGTCGGTGGCTACCAAACCAGAGTCTTGCGGAACGCCTCCTACCTGCTGGCTTCCCGGCTCCTATTTTAATTTGTACTCCTAGCGCAACGTCACGTGGCCACAATGACATCGCTCCAGGACTACAAATCAAAAGGGAAACCAGGGATGCCGGCAGGTAGGAGGCGATTTGCAAGGCTCTAGTCCACAGCCGACCGATCGGGGTCGGACAAATTGATTGCTAATGAAAATATTTTTTTTCTCTTAAGGCAACGCTTCATTTTACCTAATCCAGCGATTGGGTATAACTTAAAGCGTTACTGTCCTTTCACACAAAACCTCATCCAAGTTAAACCTGGTACACATACCCGTGTAATGTGCCCAGAAATGCTCCTATTTCTCCTGCTTATTTTATTGGAAGGTTTCTCTTCAGCATTCTGCCAGTATTGTAGGTGCTGGAGCATCCCTTTCCTGAATTCTGTTGCTGCTGCCATTGTCCTGTGGATTACCTGCCCTGATTTAAAAGCCCACCTCTCTGTTACTGTTATGCCTGTATGCAATCTGACAGACAGAAGGGCAGGAGCAAGGAGGAAATGTGCCACCCCTCTCCTGTGGAGAGACAAAGATCCATTCACCTCTTCCTGTAACCCGTCTTGGTGAATCTACTGCTACAGACAGATTGCACTCGACAACAGGCAGTAGACAGAAAGTTAGACAGATGGGAGACCCTGTAGTGGCCAGCAATTGGAAGTGATGCTTTCAGGTCACTTATTTTTTACATTAGGTGATTTGCAGACTTTCTATTTCTCACATTATCTATCAAATGAAATCAAGTTGTCTGAAAGTACGGGGAGAATTTAAAGTAAAGCTCTGGGCAATGTTTCATGAATAGTTTGGAGCTACTGTGGTCACTTAACAAGGCTGCTACTTTTTTCACTCGGCCCCCCAAATGCCAGTTTCCAGGCTGCTCTGTGCACAATAGGTAATTTAAACCATCCTTGTGACATGATTTTTGCAGGTGCCTTTAATTCCTGGTTTCTCTTGGACAAAACCCTGTATTTCTTCATCGGATATTGTATACATCGGCTTACGAGACCTGGATCCAGCTGAGCAGTAAGTTCAGCAATCTTTTTTTCTTTTGTTATTATGGGATGCTATAAAACATTATAGAGGCATTGCAACCACTTATTGGAAATCTGTCAGCAGGTTTTTACCACCTAATCTGAGATCAACATAATGAAGAGACAGAGACCCCGATTACAACAATGTGTCACTTATTCTGCTATTTGCTTTAGTTTTGATAAAACCAGTGTTTTATCAGCAAGAGATTATCACTAGAGGACTAGTTGTCTTGTGCCATGTAGTCCTTCTGCTCTGTGTTACCCCGCCCCACCACAATCTACACAAATCTGCCAATTAGTGATGTGGGCGGGGTTACACAGAGCTTAGCATTCAGAGCACTACTAGATCTGCAGCAGCGAAAACTGATTTTTATCAAAACTGCAGCAGGCAGGCCAGTAAGTGACATATCATTGGAATCAGGGATGTGCTCCTATAACATCCTGCTCTCAGATGGGGTAGAAAAAAAAAGCTGACAGATTCCTCTTAAATCTTTAGATTAATTTTTTTGTGACCATGACATCAGTACATGGGACTTTTCAACACGCAACCTGTTATTCAAAGGGGTTGACCCATGAATGGCGTTTATTACCAATCCATCCCGACCAATTTAGAGAAATATGATCCCATGTTTAACGTGTCAAGAGAGCGTAGTGTGCATGTGGCACCACCGCTCCATTCCCTTCTATGGAAATGGTGGTGTGACTGCCACTACTATTGACAGTGACTGGCGCAGTGGTCACACATGAGCACTACAGCTTCCTTTACACAGGGGACATTAGGCGCTTGTTCTACATATCCATGGAGGTCCCAGTAGTTGGACTAACACTGAGCATACATTTATCACCTCTTCTGCAGAGAGGCGAGAAATGCTAATTTCAGGATTAAGAGTTTTTGTTTTAACTAAAGTGGGCCTAAAGGTACCTTCACACATAACGATTTTGTTAACGATATCGTTGCAATGTCACGCTTTTTGTGACGTAGCAACGATCCCGCTAACGATCACGTTACGTGTGACAGCGACCAACGATCAGGCCCCTGCTGGAAGATCATTGGTCGCTGGGGAAGGATCAGGACCTTTTTTTTGGTCGCTGATCACCCGCTGTCATCGCTGGATCGGCGTGTGTGACGCCGATCCAGCGATGTGTTCACTTGTAACCAGGGTAAATATCGGGTTACTAAGCACAGGGCCGCGCTTAGTAACCTGATATTTACCCTGGTTACCATTGTAAAAGTAAAAAAAAAAAAAACACTACATACTCACATTCCGATGTCTGTCACGTCCCCTGCCGTCAGCTTCCCTGCACTGACTGTTAGCGCCGGCCGTAAAGCAGAGCACAGCGGTGACGTCACCGCTGTGGTCTGCTTTACGGCCGGCGCTGACACAGTCAGTGCGGGAAGCTGACGGCGGGGGACGTGACAGACATCGGAATGTGAGTATGTCTGTTTTTTTTTACTTTTACAATGGTAACCAGGATAAATATCGGGTTACTAAGCGTGGCCCTGCACTTAGTAACCCGATGTTTACCCTGGTTACCCGGGGACTTCGGCATCGTTGAAGACTTTCAATGATACCGAAGTTGTTCCCCTGATCGTTGGTCGCTGGAGAGAGCTGTCTGTGTGACAGCTCCCCAGCGACCACACAACGACTTACCAACGATCACGGCCAGGTCGTATCGCTGGTCGTGATCGTTGCTAAGTTGTTTAGTGTAACGGTACCTTTAGGGATAAAATGTCTCCTTTTGGAGAGCACCAAGTCGTTGTAGGGAGACTTACAGGCCATGGAATGCTCCCCTGGAAAATTAGATGTGCAACTAGTCTCTTCAGAAAGACAGATGACAGAAACTGTAACGCCACCTAATGGCAATAGAAATCCTAAAAATGAATATCGACCCTTTAAAGGGGAATTGCCACATGACTTACGATAAGAAGCCAAATCAGATAGCCTTATTTTAGGGTTTTTGCCCCTTATCAGTGCAAAGCAGGCGAACTGGTTGGCTGGGTGAGAAGCCTCTTTTTTGAAGGTTTTCTACCTTCAATGGGTGGCACTAGAGTTATCCCCCCACGGAAATACATTATTCTCCAAGTATGACAAATATATGGTGAAGAAACAAACTTGAACTGTAGAAGATAAAAAAAAAAAAGGGAAGTGTGAGGCTAAGTGCCAGAATTGGCGCATCTTATGGATGCCCATATCCATGGCTCCTTCCTAGGCTGTTAATATCAGCCCGTAGCTGTCTGCATAGCCTTTGCTAGTTATTAATTATAGGGGTCCCTATGTCATTTTTTTGTGGGGTACCCCCATTTAAATAGCCAGTAAAGGCTGTGTGCTGCTCTTAACAGCCTGGGAAGATCCATGGGTATTACCCCCTTCCCAGGCTATAAACCTCTGCCCCCAGATGTCAGCTTTCCCTCTGCTGGTTAATAAAATGTCGGAGGATCCCACACCATTTTTTTTCAGAAATTAATTTATTCAGTATTAAAATACATGTACAGTGAGCTGCACAAGCACTGTACTAATTATATGTGTCTGATATCTTTATATCTATCTACCGTATTCTATTCTGTTGGGCCACGCTGTGATTTTACTGTACACGGCAGATGAATTGCTGGCTTTTCTTCTATGTAATATACTGTATATGTGTGTGTGTGTGTCACTGACATCTGTATATCAGTGTATTCTATGTGTATATATCTATTCTATCACGCTGTGATTTTACTGTACGCGGCACATGCATTGCCAGCTTTTCAAAGGACATGGGTGCATCTGATGGCATTAGCATGGTCCAAGTGCCGCACAATTTTTTTTTTTCTTTTCTAGTCCGGATTTGAGCTGATTTAACTCCTTCATGACCTTGGGAACCGTTTTTCCGTGTTCGTTTTTCACTCCCCTCCTTTCCAGAGCCATAACTTTTTTATTTTTCCATCAATATGGCCATGTGAGGGCTTATTTTTTGAGAAACGAGTTGTACTTTTGAACGACACCATTGGTTTTACTATGTCATGTACTAGAAAATGGGGAAAAAAATCCAAGTGCAGTGAAATTGCAAAAATGTGCAATCCCACACTTGTTTTTTGTTTGTCTTTTTTACTAGGTTCACTAAATGCTAAAACTGACCTGCCATTATGATTCTCAAGGTCATTACGAGTTCATACACACCAAACATGTCTAGGTTCTCTTTTATCTAAGTGGTGAAAAAAAATTCCAAACTTTGCTAAAAATAAACAAATTGTGCCATTTTCCGATACCCGTAGCGTCTCCATTTTTCGTGATCTGGGGTCGGTTGAGGGCTTATTTTTTGCGTTCCAAGCTGACGTTTTTATTGATATACCACTTTTATGCAGATACGATCTTTTGATCGCCCGTTATTGCATTTTAATGCAATGTCACGGCAACCAAAAAAACATAATTTTTTTCTCGCTACGCCATTTAGCGATCAGGTTAATCCTTTTTTTATTGATAGATTCTGTACCTGGCAATACTAAATATGTGTAGGTTTGATTTTTTTTTTTTTTATTATTGTTTTGTTTTGAATGGGGCGAAAGGGGGGTGATTTAAACTTTTATATTTTTTTTATTTTTTTCACATTTTTTAAAACTTTTTTTTTTTACTTTTGCCATTTTGCCATGCTTCAATAGCCTCCATGGGAGGCTAGACGCTGGCACAACTCGATCGGCTCAGCTACATAGCAGCGATCATCAGATCGCTCCTATGTAGCTGAATTCCCGCATTGCTATGAGCGCCGACCACAGGGTGGCGCTCATAGCAATCCGGCACCAGCAACCATAGAGGTCTAAAGGACCTCTATGGTTACTATGCAGATGCATCGCTGACCCCCGATCATGTGACGGGGTCGGCGATGCACTCATTTCCGGCCCGATGGCCAGAAGCGCCGGTTAAATGCCGCTGTCAGCGTTTGACAGCGGCATTTAACTAGTTAATAGCGGGGAGTGGATCGCGATTCCACCCGTCGCTATTGAGGTCACACGTCAGCTATACAAAACAGCTGACATGTCCCGGCTTTGATGCGGGCTCACCGCCAGAGCCCGCATCAAAGCAGGGGTTCTGACCTCGGATGTACTATTCCGTCCGAGGTCAGAAAGGGATTAAACAAAAAAAAATTGCAGATGAGCTGTGATTCATAGATTAACATTGGTCAGAGTGCAATTTGTTTTTTTTTTCGGATTGCACTCCTTTATCCTTGCAGATGAGTATGAGACCTTAATGGAGTTATATGATAAGGAAATTCATCACCTACCTAGCGGATAGAAGATAACTTACTGAATTCTATGGGGGTTTCCACTACTCGGACCCAACTGTTCGCTGTGGTTCTGCATGGGCACCACCACTAAATTCATTATCCATGTGATATCCCAGTCCTGCGCCCTCATTAATGAATGCAGCAGAGAAGTGGATGTGGGACCATCCAGAGTCCTGTCCTCGAGATCAGAGGGGGATCGGCAAGTTATCATCTATCCTCTGCGCTCTTGGCAAAATCACTTTATGTTTTTCTGAACTTTACATAGATGGGATTTTTGGTATCGCAGTCTACTTTTACGTGGTATTCACCTGTTTTATGTAATTTCAGGTTCATTCTGAAGAAATATAATATCACATATTACTCAATGAGACAAATTGATCGCATTGGAATCCAGAAAGTGATGGAGAGAACATTTGATCAGCTACTGGGAAGGTAAATGTGGATGATTATTTATGGTATATATAATCAGCAGAAGATACATGACAATATCTTCTGGAGATTGCACTAAATGTTGTAATAAAGATGTAATCACTTTGCTATCCAATGTTGTACAATATTGGAGATATAGTATGGGCTCATAGATTCCTATGGGTGCCATGTTACGGCTCCTTCACCTCTGACCGTACACATAAGTAGAATTCTGCATACCCATGAACCCCTATGGACTTTCCTATGAGTGGTGTGGGAGGTGATGACAATGGATCTTACGGCTTTTATTCCATTCATTAGGAGACAGAGGGCCATTCACCTAAGCTTTGACATTGATGCTTTTGATCCAACCTTGGCACCAGCTACAGGAACCCCTGTGATTGGCGGCTTGACGTACCGGGAAGGAATATATATCACAGAAGAAATCCATAACACTGGTGAGTATAGGAGTAAGGCCGGGGTCACACTTGCGAGAAAGTCGCACGAGTCTCTCGCATCAATATCCGGCACTGCCGCCGGCACTCGGGACCGGAGCGTGTGACTACATGTATTTCTATGCAGCTGAACGCTCCGGTCCCGAGTGCTGGCGACAGTGTCGGGTATTGAGACGAGAGACTCGTGCAAGTTTCTCGCAAATGTGACCCCAGCCTAAAGGTAAATCACCTAAAGATGTCAAATGTTAGGTACATGAACACAAGAATTATGATAGGATTCAGTATATAAACTACTGCGGAGAAAATAAGCTGAAAAATAGGAGAATCCATACAAAAATGTGTATCTGACAAGTCCTAACTCCTTAATGTGCCATGAACTACATGTCCATCAGGGGGTATCTTTTCTAAAGATCCGTGCTGTACTTGTACATGGAAGCCTGGGGAGGATTGCCTGCTAGGGTCACAAAAACCTCTAATCGAGGCTAGGAAACCCCTCAGATGCTGTAGACACTACTAACTAACATCTAAGCAGTTTGTTAGTGGAAGGGAACACCTGCCAGCACCACATTCAGGTCAATGAGGCAAACATGTTTTTGCTTTTTTGACCTTGAGAAAGGTGACAAACTGCATTGGTGCTAATGTAAACCTTATCTGAAGCTCAGACGTGATTCTCTCCATTCTGGTAAATGCAATGAGGCAAACAGGCTCCAAAATATGTAAGTCTGGACTCTGATTTCCCCCCCCCCCAGTGTTGTCCATCTTTTGAGTAAGGTACAATAGCGTAATAGACTACTTTATTACTTCCAGCTAATAAAATTAGAAGACGAATATTGCTGGAAAGGAGGCATTGCTGAGCCCAGACTTTCACATGTTGGGCATGGTTTGTACCATTAAACTCAATGGATCTGTCAGACGGCATTGTTTTTCAAGCATTCTGATACAAGTCCCCCAATAGAGTAATGGGGGCACATACATGATGGGACCCTGGCCTAGGATGCAACTCTGTATGGACATAGGCTTAGTGCCACCCTACATAACACCTCCAGGAGCTTTTCTGACCTTCCATTCTAGATCCATAGACCATGGTATGGAGCTGGTCCCACAGCTCCCGCTCTGCTGGGAAAGAGTTGTACAAGACTTTGGAGGCATCTATGGGAATTTTTGAGAATTTGTTATTGTTTGAGGAGAGGATGGGGTCACAATCTCTATTCTATATCATACCAAAGGTGTTGGATGGGGTTGAGGTCTGGGCTCTGTGCGGCCGGTCATGTTCTCTCACCAAACGTCTTTATGGACCTTGTGCATTGGGCATAGTCATTATTATAGAAAATAGCCTTCCCCAAACTGTTCCCACTAAGCTGGAAGCTACAAATGTCCACAATGTCTTGTGCTGAAATATTAAGTTTTCCCTTCTCTGGAACTAAGGGGTCAATGCGGACCCCTGAAAGCATCCCACAGCAATATCCCACCTCTACCAAACAGTAGAGCTGCACAGCAGTTGGGGTAACGTTCTCCTGGCATTCACCAAACCCAGGCTCATCTATCGGATAGAATCATAGAATTCATAGAATAGAAGTGTGAACCATCACTGCACAGAACACGTTTCCTCCAGAGTCCCGGTGGTGGCTGCTTTACACCACTCCATCCGACGCTCAGCATTGTGTTTGGGGATGTAAGGCTGCATGAAGTTCTCGGTGGGGGCGCAGTGTTTGTGCTGATGTTATACCAGAGGTGGCCTGGAGTCAGGAGTTATGGGGTCAGCAGAGAGTTGGTGATGGTAGCCAGATGTTATACACTAGGAGGCAATGGGGCTGAAGTAAAAACATTATTTTTTTCCTGTAGATACCACTTTCTGCTCAGCAGTAATATGCAAATTGCCTCTTCAGAGAAAAAGAGGACCTGAACTCTATAGCGCCACCTATTGGAAGCAGCAATCCAACAAGTCACAATCAACCCTTTAACGAGTCGTGCAATATGACTTAGGATAAAAGCCAAATCAGTATCTCAATTCGCAGACACTGTGTTTCGGGCAGTTGGCCCTCATCAGTTCCAATACGTGGCGCTATAGAGTTCAAATCCTCTTTTTCTCTGAAGAGGCAATTTAAATATTATATTTCCCAGAGGAGCATTGCATGGTGAATAAGCCTCCTTACCTTGACAAGCCAGAGCTGTTATGTCACTCTCCACAAGGAGAAACTTTACCCCTTAGTGCTCAGCAGTAAGACACTCTTGTATTTTCTCCCAATAGGAATGCTTTCTGCTCTAGATTTGGTAGAAGTCAACCCTATTCTTGGAGCCACCTCCGATGAAGTCAAGGCCACCGCCAGCCTAGCCGTGGACGTCGTTGCATCGTGTCTCGGCCAGACAAGGGAATGCGCTCACATGATTATAGATGAGCTGCCGACACCTGGCACGGCCTTCGACTCCGACAACGAGGAGCAGATACGGATTTAAGAGGGACGAGGATGGACAATGACTTATGAGAAAAAAACAAAGCACTTACAGCTGTCAATAAAACTCGCTCTTCTGACTCTGGCCAGTGACTGTAATAGAGACCAAGCGCTAGAGCGAGCCAATAGTACGGACAACATGACAGCAATAGAGACCGATCCAATGTTCTAGTTGGTGGGCACAGCAGCCGAAATGATCTACTAATGGCGTAAACTACTGACACCTTAGGGTTCTCTTACTTATTATTCCGTTTTGCTGTTTGTTTGTTTTTTGTGCTCGTTCAAGGCAACCATGTTTGAAGATTTTTGCAAAACAAAAAAATAGTCTAGCCCCGGGCGCATGGTGAAGTGTTAATTTTTTCTTTTTCGTCCTGGGAAATGTTATTTTAGAAACTTTACTGATGCAATATAGCAAATTTTCCTGCAATTTTATGGACTGAAATCTACAGACATCCACATTGGATACTCAAGGTCCAGAACCACTAACCGTACCAAAGTCGGGGTTCATTACAAGCTTTACCTGGTGCTACATTAATGCATGTCAATGCCGCGTCATAAGGCTTGTTTGGGAAATGTAAGCTATTAAGGGAAACTAACCCACAACTATGCTGGGAGTTGTAGTTCTTCCAGCAGGTCAGACACCACTAAAGGCTTGTTTACATACAAGTAATGTGGCTCCATTTGGCATAAGGTGGCCAAGGGCTCTGTGGTACAGGGATCCTGTTTGCTCTAAACCAATAGTACGCTGCGTAAATAAGGTCTTAAAAGAAGTATCCTCATCTTAGATAGTATAACGTTGTCCACTTTTCGGGGACAACTTTTTTTTTTTCTTTTTTACTTAAATGCATGTATTTGGAGCCAATAATAAGTTTTGCAATTGTGTTTCATTATAAACTTTGCATCATTCAACCTTTACGGACTTTGATTTAATCATAAATGAGTACAGAGAAGCTAACCCTCCCCCCCCCCAAAAAAAAACAAAAAAAAAACTACAGGATAGCGTTAAAATGCAAGAACACGCTCACTAATGGATTTTCAGTTTCCTCATGCTACAGGGGTTAAGTCAGTATAACATACAGGCTATAGCAGGCCAACACCGGTGCAACAGTTTTAATGAAACCAGATTGAAAAAAAACTACGTTTAGCCTCAAATACAAGTAGAACAATAAATAAAATGTCCCCAACAGTTGACAAGCCATGTAAGGGGACTACTCACTTCTGACAGATGCAAGTCCATAAAGGGGCTGTGAGAGCACAGCTATCTCCATTCATTTGTATGTACTGGCCTGCATTTGTGGCACTCCCATACAAGTGAATGAAGACACAAGGAGGTCCCTGCATAGATCAGACATATACAACATACTCCATAGTTGTCCCTTCCCTTTCTATGTATTTGGTACCAGAAGGTGTTTCCACCATGGTCATGCCCGACAGACTAACCAGTGTTGGAGGGAGAAGCATAGCCGACATGCAGACCAAATAGCCGTCGTATATGAAGATTTATCGATGGTTCCTATATAGCGTCGTATCTAATGTCTTACTAGAGACAAGTAGCGGTTATAGAAAATATATTCTCTGAATTTACATATTTTTTAATAAAACTTTGTGAGAATGGAAATTGTCTGAGCCTGTGCATCGCTTCTCATCCTCGTGTGGGTCTTTTCTTTATAGATATGTGTATATATCGTATTTTTCGGATTATATGATGCACTTTTTTAAACCCAAATTTGGAACCGCGGGGGGGGGTTGGGGGCTCTGGCGTTTCAAAAAATGTCAGCAGAGACCCCCCCGCAGCAGCACCGGACACCTGCAGCGGCGGCGCGCCGTACATCGGAACACCCCCTTATCCCAGCCTGCATCTTGCAGCATCACCCCACTCCTGCCTCCTCCAGCAGCGACCCTGGGACCCCGCTTCACCGCAGCCACCACACGCAGTAAGCAATAAGACGCATTGATAAGCACCACCATTTAATTAAAAAAATGTTTTTCCTATTTTTCCCCCTCAAATTGGGGTGCGTCTTATAATCCAAAAAATACGATAATATACAGTGGAGAAAAAAAAAAGTATTTAGTCAGCCACCAATTGTGCAAGTGCTCCCACTTAAAAAGATGAGAGAGGCCTGTAATTGACATCATAGGTCGACCACAACTATGAGAGTCAAAATGAGAAAACAAATCCAGAAAATCACCTTGTCGGGTTTGGCAAGATTTATTTTGCAAATTATGGTGGAAAATAAGCATTTGGTTACCTAAAAAAACATACAAGATTTCTGGCTCTCACAGACCTGTAACTTCTTTAAGAGGCTCCTCTGTTCTCCACTCATTACCTGTAGTAATGGCACCTGTTACCAGTATAAAAGACACCTGTCCACAACCTCAGTCACACTCCAAATTCCACTATGGTGAAGACCAAAGAGCTGTCGAAGGACACCAGAAACAAAATTGTAGCCCTGCACCAGGCTGGGAAGACTGAATCTGCAATAGGCAAGCAGCTTGGTGTATCAACTGTGGGAGCAATAGTAAGAAAATGGAAGACATACAAGACCACTGATAATCTCCCTCGATCTGGGGCTCCACGCACGATCTCACCCTGTGTGGTCAAAATAATCACAAGAACGGTAAGCAAAAATCCCAGAACCACACGGGAGGACCTAGTGAATGACCTGCATAGAGCTGGGACTACCGTAACAAAGGCTACGCCGCCAGGGACTCAGATCCTGCAGTGCTAGACATGTCCTCCTGCTTAAGCCAGTACATGTCCGGGCCAGTCTGAAGTTTGCTAGAGAGCATTTGGATTATCCAAAAGAATATTGGGAGAATATCATATGGTCTGATGAAACCAAAGTAGAACGGTTTGGTAGAAACAAAGCTCGTCGTGTTTGGAGGAGACCGAATGCAGAGTTGCATCCAAAGAACACCATACCTACTATGAAGCATAGGGGTGGCAACATCATGCTTTGGGGCCGTTTCTCTGCAAAGGGACCAGGACGACTGATCCGTGTACATGAAAAAATGAATGGGGCCATGTATCATGAGATTTTGAGTGCAAACCTTCCATCAGCATGGGCATTGAAGATGAAACGTGGATTGTTCATTCAGCATGATAATGATCCCAAGCACACCGCCAAGGAAACAAAGGAGTGGCTTCGTAACAAGCATATGAAGGTCTTGGAGTGACCTAACCAGTCTTCAGATCTCAACCCCATAGAAAACTTTTGGAGGGAGTTGAAAGTCCGTGTTGCCCAGCAACAGGCCCAAAACATCACTGCTCTAGAGATCTGCATGGAGGAATAGGCCAGCATACCAACAGTGTGTGCCAACCTTGTGAACACTTACAGAAAATGTTTGTCCTCTGTCATTGCCAACAAAGGATATATTACAAAGTATTGAGATGAACTTTTGTTACTGACCAAATACTTATTTTCCACCATAATTTCCAAAGTAAATCTTGCCAAATCAGACAAGGTGATTTTCTGGATTTGTTTTCTCATTTTGACTCTCATTGTTGTGGTCTACTTACGGTGTAATTTCAGGCCTCTCATCTTTTTAAGTGGGAGAACTTGCACAGTTGGTGGCCGACTAAATGCTTTTTTTCCCCACTGTAGAATGTGACAGTGATCTATCCCACAGTACGGCGCCGATCTGGGCATATGGGTGTCACCCTGGTCCACCTCCATCGTCTTGACCGAACTCGTAGTACACAGTCACCCATTTGGACTGCTTGCCTGGGGCAGTGTGCTCCTCATTGAGTGGCAGTTCAAGCCAAAAGAATCGTCCTATCCTTGGCCCGAAAGGGGAGTAAGTAAAGGTGCAGCATTGGCCACCGAAGCTGGTGGGATCCATTGAGTTGACTATTTTCAGTAAAGCGCTTACAAGCTCTATTGCAGAGTGCCTGTGTGCGCTGCACTCCTTGCCTAGGAGCCTAGCCAGCATGCAGCAAACAAAATTAAGATTCATAATTTCTTTACCAGATATCCCATGGATACCCATACATCTGAATGGACCTTAAAAAAGGGGCTGTCTGACACTTGGGTCATCAGTCTCAGGTGTGTGTGTGTGTGTTTCAGAATATCCGTTTTTGTGACTGTAACCAAGTAGTGTACAGGGTCTGAGCACCACAGCTCTGTACACCTTGTAGTGGCCATTCTCAGGTACTGCAGCACAGATCACATTCACTTCAATGGGAGCTGAGCTGCAGTACTTGAAAAAGAACAACTATGCAGCATACAGGGATGTGAAGTCAGCATCCACTACTGGACCGGCAAACAGCTGAATCGGTGTGAGTGCTGGGTATCGGCCCCCCAACTCATCCAATACTGATGACAAACCATCAATATGCAAGTTCTCGACAACCCCTTTAAAAGGTCTTGTTCACACATTGCAACCCAAGGTTTTATTTTGGTTTGAAATAAGAGAATATTACAGGAGAGGCCAGTTATTAATGTTCAGTTTTATGGATTGGATTTACTAATGGCTAAACCCACTTCAACCAGACTAGGTAGGAGCAGTAATATGGTGGTCTTTGCACTCCATGTTGTGCAAGTAACATTAAGCCCATCACACCGGAATGATTTTTTTTTTTTTTATGGACAATCAAAAGTATAAATAGCAATGACAAAGTGTGATGTAATGCATTGGATATTATGGGAAAGAATAAGAATTAATGCTTGTAATTTAAGATATGACAGGTTAATTGGACTCCTTGCAATCACGAGGGGCACGTCCGGACGTCACATCTTCTTAGTCCGGTTAGAGAAGTGATCTGGGAATACTGCCGGATGCACCAAGGGCCTTATGTTCTGTACATATATACATTATTACCCTCCGATGGGGAGAGTAATGCTTCACAGCCCATTAGAAATCCTTCACGGGGTCCGCACGGAGAGCAAAGATGGCTCACGTTTTACGAAAGAACTTGACGTAGACTACGCCGCCGAGAATGGCCAGCTCAAGGATGATGATGATGGACAGGAGGAGCTTGTTGGTCACGATCCTATAAAAAGGGGGGAAAAAAAAAAAGAAAAAAGGAAGTGTTTCTATAATACCATGGAGTAAGGTAATAACATCACATTATAGGGGGTCTTATAACACCACAGTGTACATTCAGTGAATGCTCGCCATACGGGGCGCAGCCATGTTCCACCAACACTTAGAGAAGAAAAATGTAGTGGAACTTCTCACCACCGCATTAACGGAGCTGCAGGGATCGGTCACATGCAGTATAGCCCCATTTCTTGGTGAAGAAATTAATGGTTTATGAATTTTTACAGTTTGGTTTGAAGAAAACAAAAAAAACCCTTTGGGGAGAATAGATTTAGATGCATAGGTTTGGGGCTAAACATTTTTGCAATTAGGATATATTAAAAAAAAAAAATGCCATAGGTTTTCTTTTACAGGCTCTTTGCTTTCCTTATCATTGAACTCTGATGTGGTCCTAAATCAGCAGAGAAGAGCTCAGAAGAAAGCAGATAAAGTTACAAAGGAATACATATAGGTGGAAACTTCTTTCAGACTGTTCTAACTACTCAGCGAGTCTAGATTTTAGAAGTTTCTCGCTCGTGATGAAGACATGTCAGATGTTTGCACTGGTGGGGGTGTGGTCAAGCTGCAGAGACCACCATAGACGGCCAGGGCAAAGGCGTAAATTCTTCTACCGGGAGAGGAGTCTCATCTAAATTCTCGTAGATCGGTCTGCGGGTCATTAAAGACAGACCAGGCGATAAGAGGCACCACGGTCTCAGCATCACCACTCCAAAATAAAAACGAGTTTTCATGAAGAGGCGGCTTTCCTTGAAGGACAAAACAAGACACACAACTACGTCCAAAGTCAACTAAGGGAGCACTCACTTCCGGGACATGGAGCGCAGAATCTTCCGACTTTTGCTCAAGTTTTCACCGGTGTTTATAAGCTGCAAGACATCAGAAATCATCCATTAACAAGCAACCACATTAACCCCTTCCCACAACAGCCAATGTTCATTTTTGAGCTTCCATTTTGTTCCTCACCCTTTCTTTCAAGAGCCCTAACATTAGCTCTGGACTGTCTTGTTACAGGCGGACGCTGGCTATATACCAGCCGGCATCTGGCGGTCATGGTGCAGGCTCAGCTCCTGAGCCCACTCCAAAACCGGGGACCTAACGTAGAACCTACTATTACATCCTGCAGTGGGAAAGGGTTAATGCACCAAAACAAGTGCAAAGAAGAAGAAGTAGAGCAGTTGCTAAATAAGTGACAACACAGGAAAGGGCAAAAACAAAAAAAGAATACTACCTCCATAATACCACACAGGTTAAAAGCCACACAGCCCCCTCTGCTGCGGCAGCAGATCCCCGAGAGCAGCGCTTACTTACACGATCCTTTGTTCGTTCCAGCTGCTCCCTTTGTCCTCCGAGCTCTTCCACAATATTGTGGCCAATGGCGTCGGTTTCAGCAGCTATGCGGTGGGATCTGGCGATACTGTCTGTAGTCCTGTTCAAACTCTCATGACCTTGGAGAATCAGCGATCGTTGCGGATCCAGTGTTGCCTGTAATTAAATATTATGGGAGGTAAGGATGAACACCGTACATAACATGCTGTCTGCACTTCAGATATATTCCACCAGCACTATTAGGACTGGAGAGAGTTTTGTGAAGCCAATCCCCAACACTGGATACAGCTGCTCCCAACTTTCAGCAGAAATAGTGGAGGATGTGTTCAGCATCTACTGCAGCCCATAAACTTTCCCAATAGTCAGGAGCAGGGCTGCCACTACTACACCACCGTACTTCTAATAGTCGGAGCAGGGCTGCTGCTACAACACCACCATACTTCTAATAGTCGGAGCAGGGCGGCCGCTACTACACCACCGTACTTCTAATAGTCGGAGCAGGGCTGCTGCTACAACACCACCGTACTTCTAATAGTCGGAGCAGGGCTGCTGCTACAACACCACCATACTTCTAATAGTCGGAGCAGGGCGGCCGCTACTACACCACCGTACTTCTAATAGTCGGAGCAGGGCTGCCACTACTACACCACCGTACTTCTAATAGTCGGAGCAGGGCTGCTGCTACAACACCACCATACTTCTAATAGTCGGAGCAGGGCGGCCGCTACTACACCACCGTACTTCTAATAGTCGGAGCAGGGCTGCTGCTACTACACCACCATACTTCTAATAGTCGGAGCAGGGCTGCCACTACTACACCACCGTACTTCTAATAGTCGGAGCAGGGCTGCTGCTACAACACCACCATACTTCTAATAGTCGGAGCAGGGCTGCCACTAC